>NW_027815953.1:0-13568 GCF_054177405.1 Leptonychotes weddellii | reverse complement strand
GGCTGAGCCCACGTGATCATCGCTGCCGTTGTGGGATCTCTGGGACATCCTCTGTGCAGTGCTGTCTGAAGTCCGAAGTCCGCGTCGGGCAGGCGATCGGCCCGTCGGTGCCGTGGTCCCCCTGGGAAGTGTGAGCCCGCCCAGCGGGACCCAGGGCCGTGCAGTAGCCGCACTCAAGCACTTCCAGGTTCCAGGGCGGGAACGGGACAGCGCGGGCTCTTCCTTTTGGACGTCCAGGTCCAGATGCAGTCATGGGGTATCCTTGTGCCCAGCGTATCCTTAGGGCATCCAGGCCCCATGGGAAACACTCGCCTCGGATTCTTTGAAACAGTTCCAAGTCTGATTGGGGCAAGACCAGGGCTTTGAAAGGAGGGGGTTGGTGAATGAAGCCCTTCCGTTAGGATGTCTGCTCTTGAGGAAAGGTCCCCTTGTTGGGTTGTAAGAAGCACGCGATCAGATGGGTAATCAGTGGCCGCGTCCCACCAACTCGTTCTTGGTGTCCTTCCAGAGCCAGTCTGCGCCGCGTGCGGCTCCGGGTCTGCTCCGAGCACGTGGCCGCCGCCTCCCCGGGGGCCTTGGCGTGCCTCATCCCACCGTCCCATTGGGAGGCTGGCTGTCTCCACTCCTGCCTGTCCGTGCTGCTTTGTGTGAGCTGTGAGTCCATTTCCAGAAGTAGAACTCTGGATGAAAGTGCCCGTGATGCCGAATTACCCTCCAGACAGAGGACACCTTGTTCGAAGCGATCTGTGACGCTTTGTCAGCGGGTGGAGGTAAGCGGCCCATGGGGTTTTGCCAAGGCCTCATCTGGAAGTCGGGAACTGAGTGGATGGTTCCTGGGCCCCCTGAGCCGGGGCGGCAGGCCTGTGTGCTGGTGCAAGGCGGTCTGGGGATGGGCAGGGCCTGGCAGGGCTGGTATGCGGCGGGCACAGACATGCTGCTGGGTAAGGCCGCCTGGGGCCGCGGCAGAGGCAGGAAGAGCAGCTGCGAGGCAGGCGAGGCCAGGGTGCAAGGTGCTGGCCGTCGGGATTCCAGAGGTGGGCCAAGTCCCTGTCCCGCTGCTGCAGGTGGTCTGAGGCTCCCTGCCCCCTCCTCCCACCCACCTGCCCCCTCCAGACAGGCTTGCTGCTCCAGCTGCTGTCTGCAGGGCTGTGTGGGGCGGGTCACAGGCCCTGGCTGCTTCCGTGGCGGTTCTGGGGGCCGGCTCTGCCAGAAGGACCGGCAGGTGCCCCGTGAGGCCCCGGAGTTACAGACTTATGGGCCCAGTACTTGGCAGACAGCCGCCGTCTCATGGTCATCGCTGCCGCTGGAGAGCTGTCTCTGGCCCCACGTCCATGGGGAGGAGCCAGTGGGTCTGGCGGCAGCCGCGTCTTTGCAGAGTACCCTGGTACAAAGGTGCCGGCCAAGCCTGACGGGGGGGCGGGAGGCACAGACTCCCCCCGTGTGATGCTGGGAGGGGGTGAGGGCACAGCGTTGCTGCCGCCCCCCATCCCCAGTCCCATGCATTCTGCTGGGGGCACAGTCCGCCAGTGGCCTGTGAGCCCAAAGGATCTGCCCGAGGATAGACATGGCTTGAGCTGCGTGGACGTCTGTTGCCCCGGCTCCTGCTTTGGGTAGATGGCCGCTAGTCTGGAGGCTCAAAGCCTGGGGATGTTTCTCAGCCGGCAGGGCTTTCCTCCCCAGGGTCTTGTGGCTGTGGGTCCCTGGGCTCTCGGAGTCCTGCACCCCCCGTCCTCACTAGGGGCCCTCTCTGCGCAGCCAGGGCCAGCTGCTGGGGGCGCTCTGACGGGGGTCCCACCCCTTGCAGAGTGGACCCCGACCCCACGGAGCTGACTTACTTGATGTGGTGGGTTTTCTGCTCCCCAGACCTAAAGAATGATGTTTAATCCAGTCTTGGAGCAGTTGTCTTCTTGTTTTAACCCTGAATATGAAAAACAAGTCCTCACTACAGATAAATTGCCTCTCTCTCTTTTTTTTTTTAAGGTTTTATTTATTTATTTGAGAGAGAGAGAGCGAGCACAAGCAGGGGGAGTGGGAGAGGGGAAATCAGCTCCCCGCTGAGCAGGGAGCCCGATGCGGGGCTGGATCCCAGGATCCTGGGATCATGATCTGAGCCGAAGGCAGATGCCTCACCGACTGAGACCCCCAGGTGCCCCCCAATGTAGCATTCTTAAGTAATTTTACAAATTTTCGTTCCTGAAGCTTATGGGCGGCGGCAATGCGTCCACCAAATAAAATGAGTTTTCTCGGAGAGTGGGCGTTGCACTGGGGTTTGCATCGCGTGGGGTGAGGTTGGGGCGCTGGAGATGCGGGAGGCATCACGTTTACTGAATTTTTCCAAGAGGACATTGTTCACCTGCCGCCTTGCCTGCCGGGGACTGGGGAGTGAGCCCTGGGGGCCTGGCCGCCTGTTTCGAAGTCCTCTGCGGGGTCTCCAGTCTCTGCCCCTCCAGCAACTGTAGCTTCCGTCCTTGTGTTCTGTAAGTAGCTGCTGCTCATCGCACTTGTGAGGGACCCATATTTAGCGAAATGAAGTCACGGCGTATCTCAGACTGAGGGCACAGCTCAGGGATTTTCCGCAGGCCTCCTGATTTCTGACTTCGTACCCCTAACAACAGCATTGCCAGTTTTCTCGTCTTCAGCGTTTTGACAAAGTCATGAGGACCTCCTCTAGCTACTCAGATGGGCTTTGACTCTCATGTTTAGAGGCAGGGGGTGGGGCCCCACCGGGGCGGCAACGGGGACCAGGGAACCTACCCGGACCGGGGGTAACTCGGCATAAAGAATTGTTAACTAGGCATAAGATACAGTTAACTTGGTATAAAGAATAGTTAAACCTTGGGGCGCCTGGGTGGCTCAGTCGTTAAGCATCTGCCCTGGGCTCAGGTCATGATCCCGGGGTCCCAGGATCGAGTCCGGCATCGGGCTCCCTGCTCAGCAGGGAGTCTGCTGCTCCCTCTGCCCCTCCCCCTCCCCCGGCTCGTGTACGCACTCTCTGTCTCTGTCTCTCTCTCATATAAATAAAATCTTTAAAAAAATTTTAAAGTAGTTAAGCCAGTATGAAGAATTGTTAAGTAGGCATGAAGAATAGTTAACCAGGCATAAAGAAGAGTTAACTAGGCCTAAAGAATAATTAACTTGGTATAAAGAATAGGTAACCAGGCCTAAGGAATATTTAATCCGCTCACTGCAGAGGGCTGCTGACTTGGTGCCCGACAGGTGGGAGCGGGTGTGCAGGGCCCCCGCTGCGGGGGCCGCACCTTACCCCATGACCATGGGTTCTTAGGAACCCAAACTTCAGGGTGCGAGTGTGAGGTTAGGTCAGACTTGCTCAGGAGACCTGGGCCCATTCCCCAAGAAGGTTCCCAGGATGCTCCCCACCCCATGGGACGGCCTCCCAGACACTGGCCGGGGGAGCCTGGGCCAGCCCACAAGAAGCCTGGGTGCCCAGCCACAGGGCTGGGGTGGGGCAGCTCTGACCTCCAGGGGTCCAGGCACCTAAATTAGGACAAGCTGTTGCAGAGGGTCCGAGGAGAGCTCGGTCCTCCCAGGCTCCAAGGGTGCAGTGCCGGGGGGCTTAAGGCAGAGCGGGCAGGCCAGGCACTGTGCTGGGGGCGGCTGGTGGCCGCAGCCCTCACCCTCCTTCCGGGACAGTGACCTCGACTCCGCGTTCCTCCTCCGCTGCACAGCTGCTGACCCCGTGTCCCGCGGCCCACGCCACCCATCACCCTGGTGACGGCTGCCTCTCTCCACCCTGGCCTGAGGGACACCTTTAGACTGCACACCTCGTGGGGGGACCACTCAAACCTCCCGCAGCTCCCACCACACTGAGGACAAGGCTTGAGCTCTTGGATGGCCTAGAAAGACCCATGGTCTCCTCCTCCTGCGTCTCCCCACTCCCCCTTCAGCACATGGGCTCCCTTGGTGCCTGGAACACGCCAGGCCCTGCTTGGCCTCAGCCCTGCTCTGCTTGCTCCCTGGAGCGCCAGAAGCACATCCTCAGGCATCCTGGCAACCCTCACCCCCATTCCCTCCCTCCATTCAGGTGTGTGCACGTTCCCTGGCTACCTACCTGAAGAACCGTCCTGTGCTACAATCTGTCCTCTGACTCAGATCTACTGTCCTGTTCTTTTGGCGACCAAACATAGCAGGGTTTGACTAGAGAAGTGGGGCCAATAGTGTATCTCCCTGTCTATCCACCTATCTGCCCACCCATTCATCCTCCACCCATCCTCTCCCCCATCATCTCCCACCCATCCACCCATCCGTCCATCCATCCATCCATCCATCCATCCACCCATTCATCCATGCATGCATTCATCCAATCACCCACGTACCCACTCATCCACCCACCTATCCATCCATCCACCTATCCATCTATCCACTCGTCCATCTGCCCATCCATCCATCCATCCATCCATCCATCCATCCATCATCCATCCATCTATCCATCCATCCACCCACCCATCCAGTCTACCCACCCATCCATCCATCCCTCCATCCCTCCATCCATGCTCCCATTCATCCATGCATGCAATCATCCATTCACCCACTTACCCACCCATTCACCCAGCTACCCCCCATCCACCCACCTATCCATCCATCCATCCATCCATCTAAGCACTCATCCATCCATCCATCCATCCATCTATCCATCATCCATCCATCCATCCACCCACCCACCTATCCAGTCTACCCACCCATCCATCCATCCCTCCATCCACGCACCCATTCATCCATGCACTCATTCATCCATTCACCCACCTACCCACCCATTCACCCACCTACCCACCCATCAACCCACCTATCCATCCATCATCCATCCATCCATCATCCTCCACCCACCCATCCATCCATCCATGCACCCATCCATCCATCCATCCATCCATCCACTCATCCATCCGTCCACTCATCCATCTGCCCATCCATCTACCTACCCGTCCACCCACCATCCATCCATCATCCATCCACCCATCCAGTCTATCCACCCATCCATCCATCCATCCATCCATCCATCCATCCATCCATCCCTCCATCCATGCACCCACCTACCCACTGATCCACCCACCTACCCATCCACTTATCCATCTGCCCATCCATCCATCCATCCATCCACCCATCTATCCACTACCATCTACCCCCTACCTCCCATCCATTTATTCATCTACTCATCCACCCACCCATCTATCCATCCACCCATCCCTCCGTCACTCATCCATCCACCCACCCACCCACCCATTTATTCATCCACCCATCCACTCACTTACTTATTCACCCACCCATGCATCCATTGACCCACCTGCACCCATCCATCCATTCATTTCACAAATGCTTTTATCATGAAGAAATTTTGTATTTCTATGTAGGCAAACATCAGTCTTCCTTTATGGCTTTTTTGGTGGTTCTATTTGGCCTTTCTTCATTCCAAAATTATGAACATACATTGTCTATGTTTTTTCCAGTGCCTTTAAAAAAGTTTTTTTTAAGTAGGCTCTCTGCCCAGCGTGGAGTCCAGGGTGGGGCTTGAACTCACAACTCCGAGATCAAGACCTGAGCTGAGACTGAGAGTCGGATGCTTAACCGATGGAGCCACCCAGGTGCCCCTAGTGCTTTTATAATTTTGATCTTACATCAGAGTTTTTCATCTCTCTGGAATTTTCATTGGTGCAGTGTAAAATATGAATCTAATTGTATGTTTTTCCAGGTGGCTCCCCAGTCTTCCAGCATGACTTAGTGAAGGGTCCTGAAAGAAGCTTCTCTTGGACTTGCTTCCTCTGGAGATGTGCATCCATCCTTCAGATGTGTCCCAAGAACCCTAGGAGAGGGGAGAGGGATATGTGGGCAGCAGCCTGGTGTGGGGGACAGGCCTGGACATGAGCATCCCTCCATTGTGGGGCCTGCCACCATCTACCCACAGGAGCCCGGCGGCAGATAACGGCTCTGCCTGTGACCCTCACCTCCAAGTCACCCCCTGGGATCTGCTTGGGCTGGTCCCAAGTCCCCAGTGCAGTGGGATGGTGCTCATGTGGGGCACTTCCTGCAAGTGGAGGGTCTCCAGGACCTTCCAGGCCTGGGCAGGAATAGAGACAAAGAATCCAGCTGGGCAACTGCAGGCGTCCAGGCAAGCAGGGATGTACTGGGGGGGGGGGTGGGGAGAGGACGAGGCTGGTTCCCAGATCAGAAGAGGCCTGTCAGGATGGCCACCGTGTGTCTCCTCTAGGCATGATCAGATTCACACGTGAAGTCTCCCGGAGAGCCAGTGGGCGGCTGCTCTCTGTCGCGGCCCATTTCAAGGACGAAACACCGGAAAAAAGGGGCTCTGGAGCGGGGCTGGGTCAGAGGCCACGAGCAGGTGGCCTGGGTCTGGGCATCCAGGAGGGGGGCTGTCCTGAGGTGCTTCCGGTACTGGCACGTCACGGCCAACTGGACAGGGAGGGACAGCGGGCAGTGCCTGAGGGTGGACCCTTGGGACCCTGTGGCCCAGCTGATGGTTTGAGGACTGGCTGCTCCAGTGAGAACCGTTGGGCCGTGGGCCCATGACCTGGCCGTTGGGCTATCGAGTCCCAGCTCTCTGGGATGCCACCAGCACTGGCTGGATGCACCGGACGTCCACACCCACGTCACCTGCTTGCGGCCTCTGGTCCCATCTCTCCGGGGAGGTCCGTGAGCCGTGGTCTGCACCCCTGCCTGTCCTTTGTCCCCAGCACAGCTTCCGTGCAGGTGTCCCCGTGACGCTGAGCTGCAGGGGTCAGACCGGCCGGTGGCGCTGGCCACGCCCGAAGCCCAGGCCTTCGGTCCCGCGGGCCCCCCGCACGGCTGAGTTGGCTTTATGACAGTGTGTTAGCATCACCTCAAATAGGCGGTTCCTGAGTCTGCTGTGGTGAGGCTGGCTGGTTGGGAGAGGAAGAGGCTCCCCCATGAAATCTCAGAGCGGTATGTGTGTGGTGGGGGCTCCTCTCGGGGCTCTGTGGTCCCGCACTCCACCCCGGACCATGTTTCCCGTGGGTGGGCTGCGGAGTGACTCGGGGAGCCCCCAAGGTTAGGGCTCCAATTCAGTGCGTCGACCACACCGCCCCAACATCCGAGCTGGAAGGACATGACCCCTGCCTGGGGCGGGTGATGCTGCTGCCACTGGGCCTGGAGGCAGGACATCGGGCCAACAGGACCTTTGAGCCTCAAGGGCTAAGGGAGTGTGCGGGGCTGGGTCCCGTTCCTCCTGACCCCGAGCACACGTGCACTTGCTGACTGGCAGGTCAGGTACTCGTGATGAGCAGTCTGGGAAGGGAGCGCCCCCCCGGGCCCCAGTGCCCACTAGCGAGTGAGGAGCGGGGAGAATGGCTGTCACCAGAGGGCAAAGCGTTCCTCACAAGGACGAGAGATGGTCTCTGTGTGGTTCTTCTCCTGGGACCTGCCTGAAGGCACACAGGTGTCCCATACGGCAGGGTCCACTGGTGACCGGCCCAGGGCAGGCAGCTCCAGGCCCCTCTCAGGGGTGGAAGCCTGAAGGAGGTTCCCATATGTGGGCCAGAGCGGCACACCCACGTGTGGACCAGGTGACCTCCAAAGTCCAAGAGACCCACTGAGTGTGGCAGCCCACCCTACGTGGTGCTCAGTGCATCGTGACCGTCCAACCTGGAGGGACATTCCGACACGTCCCAGCAGCCAGATCCCTAGGAAGGCACCTGTGTGGCTGCCCCGAGTGGGGAAGGGTTCAGCCCCTGCCCCCACATAGGTGCCAACTAAGCAACCAGCCTTCTCCTGTCCCCAGCTCAGGGTGATGTCACCATCCCCTCTGCTTGATAACCGTGGAAAAGTCCACCCACCCTGAGCTCCACGTGGAGGCATTCTGCCTCCCAGCCGTGTGAGGCAAAGGCTTCGGGGTGTGTTTGCTGGCAGGAGTAGGGGAGACGGGTGCGGCCTGGGTTGGGCCGTGGGCACCACCGCCCAGAGAGTGCTGGGCAGCCCACAGCGGTTCTCCCAGCCCACCTGGCCTCCGTGGCAGCCAGCCCTGTGGGGTGTATGGGTGTGCTTCGGCCGCCGCAACAAAATCCCACAACCTGGTGGGGATTTAAACGGCAGACGTTAGCTTCTGGCGGTGCCAGCGGCTGGCGGTCCCCCATGAAGGGGTGGGCAGGCCTCTCGTCCTGAGCCGCTCTTAGCCAGGAAACAGCTGCCTCCCCTCTGTGTCCACCTCTCTTCTTTTTTTTTTTTTTTTAAAGATTTTATTTATTTATTCATGAGAGAGAGAGAGAGAGAGAGAAGCAGGCTCCCAAGGAGCAGGGAGCCCGATGCGGGACTCGATCCCAGGACCCTGGGATCATGACCTGAGCCGAAGGCAGACGCTTAACCATCTGAGCCACCCAGGCGCCCTGTCCGCCTCTCTTCTTGTGGGACCCCGGTCACACTGCGTTAGGGCCCATCCATCCTTTTTTTTTTTAAAGGTTTTATTTATTTGTATATTAGAGAGAGAGAGAGGAGCAGACTCTGTGCTGAGCGCAGGGCCCGATGGGAGGCTCAGTTCCATGACCCTGAGATCATGACCTGAACCGGAATTAAGAGTAGGATGCTTAACCGACTGAGCCCCCCAGGCACCCCCTATCTGCCCTTTCTACAACCGCAGCCAGTGAGGGGACTGTCTGGGGCCTCTGGTTCCCACTAGGCCCACTGTGAGCTGGATTTGGGGCAAGACCTCTTCTCTGACCCGTGGACCTCCGTGGCTGACTGGGGTCTCTGCAGAGCCAGGATAGAATACCCCAGAGGTTCAAGGAACTCCCTTTGCTCCGGGACACCGTGACCCTTGAAAATGGCCACAGGTCCCTCTGGGGAAGGCTTAGGAGCCCATTCATGGTCTTCATGTGTGCCTAAATGATAGGGTCCATCCTGACCAGCCCTAGAAATGGGGAGGAGGTCAGGGGTCCCCATTATGGTGGCTCAAGCTGGGATTTTGCCCAACAGACCTGGAATTGTCCTCTTGTAGCTTAGCTCTGCGTTGATTTCCTTCCGAGGGTCCCTGCGATTGAGGAGCCTTCACGACTGCCACGGCTCAAAGCCTTCTGATTCCCTCTCCCCCTGGGTGACTTACTCTGGTATTTGGCACCCACCACACCAGGGCCACCTCATCCCCACTGAGAGCAGGTGACCCAGTTCCATTGCAACAGCTCTGGCCTGCGACTCCTTAGCCACGTGCTGCCTGGAGCGTCCTGACTGTGGCTGAGGGGCAGGCTGCCCATGATAGACGTGCTCCGCACCCGACTCCGGGAGCCTCGGGCTTTTCCTCCACACCCACACCGGTGAGTCTCCGTGGTGGCCCAAGGAATTTTTAAGCCCACCAATGCTAGACCCCACCTCCAGATTTCATGGGTCCATGAGCATTTTCCCCCAAATGCTCCCCATGACTCTAACGCAGAGCCGAAGCTGAGAACCCGGCGCTGGAAGCTTGCTCCTCGTGCTGTGGCCCACGTTTTGGTGGATTGTCTTCTGGCTGGCACGGTTTCTGCAACAGACGCACTGTGTGTGGGTCCCTGCCTGCCTCCGGGATGTTTTCTTTTTGTTTGGTGTCTGCTGGCTGGGACAGGTGTGCCTCGTTTAGGTATAAATCCCGGCTGGTTTCCTGAATTCCGGTCTGTGCCGTGCTATCCTTATTGTTAGGGAACCCTTAGCCATTAGTTTTGCAGATCTTTCTTCTGCCCCTTCTCTCTTCTGTTACCCCAGCGACGCACGTCAGACTGCTTGAAATGATTTATTCCAGGGCTTTTGTTTGCCCTGTTCTCTTGGTTCCCCCCTGTTCCCCCTCTTTGTTTCAGTTTGGGTGATTTCTGGACTCATCGAGAAGTTCAGGGATTCTTTCCTGTCTGTGTTGACTGTGTTCCTGAGCCTGTTGAAGGCATTCTTCATCTGCGTGGCGCTGTTCTTTGTTTCTAGCATTTCCATTTCTGGTCTCCATCCCTGTGATGGGACACCCCACCTTTTCCTTCACGTTGCTGACCTTTCCCGCCAGAGCTGAACACAAATCCTGCCAGACAATCCTAGCTTCTAAGTCCTCTCTGAGTCTGGTTCTGTTGATTTTCCTGTCTGGATTGTGGGTCTCTTCCTTCGTGTGTGTGTCTTGTAATCACTGACCAAAAGACAGAGATCGTCCGTAGGATCGCAGAGACTCAGGTTACTGGTTATTGCTATCTCGAAACGGCGCTCCTCCCCAGTGTGGCTGCCTGCGTTGAGTCTGGAGGCTGGGAGGCGACTGGGTCTGGGTTTTGTGGTTGTGGTTTCTTCGCTGTGTCCATTGACACAAATCCCTCTGGCATCACCTTGTGCTGAGGGTCGAGGCTTGTTTGCTGGAAGCAGTTTCTCAATGTTCCTGCTCCACCTTCGGCTCCAGGCCTCCCCAGTGCACCCCCACCTCGGGCTCCCTGAGATGGAGCACGGAGCACCCAGCTTATTCCTTGGTCTGGCTGTCCCGGCATGGGGGGTGGGTGGGGTGGGGGTGGTGTGTGTGTGTGTGTGTGTGTTTGTGTGTGTGGTGGGGGGGGCAGGTTGCCCTCATCCAGCCCCACCTCTAGGCAGGCCTCATGTCCTTGGATCTGGGTGGACTTTTACAGGGACCCCGTTTCCTCTCCAAGGACAGACCTCCAGAGGGCCAGGCCCAGGATGTATTCTGAGTGAAGACAATGAAGGGACACCTTCAAAGACTTCAAGCTCAGATTCCTAGACCCAGAAAAATATCTTCCCAAACTGATTAGAGGGGCTGGAACTTAAGGATGGCAAAGCTGCAATCCCAGCTCTCTGACGGTTTAAGAAAAGCTAGGGTTTTATAGGTTTCCCAGCTTCTCTTGTTTTCTTGGGATAATTATTGTTCCAGCTTTCTTTTTTTTTTTTTTAAAGATTTTTATTTATTTGAGAGAGAGAATGAGAGAGAGCATGAGAGGGAGGAGGGTCAGAGGGAGAAGCAGACTCCCCGCTGAGCAGGCAGCCTGATGCGGGACTCGATCCCGGGACTCCAGGATCATGATCTGAGCAGAACGCAGACGCTTAACCGACTGAGCCACCCAAGAGCCCCTTGTTCCAGCTTTCTGCATCCCAAGCAGAACCCTCCCCTGTATGATTTCTTACAACTTAATGACGTTCTCTGAGAGACCTAATATGTAATTAATAGTGTTACTCAGATTCTCTAGGTGCTTAGTTTCTGTTGTGTAGTGCGTGTTCCAGAAACTTCAGGAAGGCATCACAACACAGCCTCCTGCATCCATCCCCCCAGCCCCCTGGCAGGTGCTTGGCTTCCACTCATCAGGCTCAGGCGGCCTTGATCGGGACTGGCAAAGGGGCAGGGGAGGCAGCTGAGACAGAAGCCTGGCTCCACCCAGGGACAAGTGGCCAGGCGGAGAAGGCCTTCCACAGGGCTCTGTCCGCCTGGCGCTCTGGTGAAGGGCCCAGGCTTTGGAGATCCCGCGGGCATGCTAAATGAACATGTGCGAGCTGTCCCCAGCGGACAGAGCTGACAGGCTGGGCAGCCTCGACCACCTTCCTTCACCTGCAGTTCCTCCTGACTGGGCAGGAGGCTCCTCCTGAGGGCCAATGTAGCCTTTTCCAGGAGTGGGGTTGCCTTCTGAGGCAACACTCACTCACTGGGTCCCCTGTGACCGCCAGAGATGGTTCACCACACTGGCCTTCGGTTTTCTTTTCCTCTGAAAATCGCACTCCACCGGAGAGACGAGTGGGTGTGCCCGGGCTTGGCTGGCTGAGCAGAAGAGGTGAGGGACCAGGTCGATGGACTAGGGCAGTGAGAAGGTGGACAGGCCCTGCTTAGGCCCAAAGATAACCTGCCCATCCTTGTCCCTGACGCCCACCTATGAGCGACCCCCTGGGCCCCTGGATGTCCTGAGCACCCCCTCTTCCCTGTGTGCCCCTGGGCCCCTCAGTGTCCTGAATGGTCCCTGCTGTCCCCACTTCCCCTTCCCTGTCTGCCTCTGGGTCCCTGAGCGGCCCCTGGTCCTACTTGCACCCCCAGGCCCCTTGGTGCCCTGAGTGCCTCTGAAGCTGTATTCCCCCCACCCCCACCCCTTCGCTGTCCTGAGCGCCCCCGGGGTCCCTTGAGGCCCTGAGCGCACGCCCCTCCCGTGCGCACCTCCGGGCCTCTCGGTGCCCTGAGCGCCCCCGCTGTCGGGCCCGCCGCAAGTCGCGGGCCCGCCCCGTGACGCATTTCCAACCACCAGGAACGTCGGGCCCGGTCGAGCGCGCGCCCGCCACCTAGGGCGCGCGCCTCGTGCACGCGCGCCCGCCACGTGACCTCACAGCAGCCAACCGGCGCGCAGGGATTTGGGGGGCAAAGCGCGGCCCCGCGAGCAGTTGCGGCGGGAGAGCGGCGGGCCGAGAGCGTGACTCGCCCGCTCCGGCGCTGCCTGCTTCCCCGCCGCCGCCTCCCGCCGCCGCGTGCAACCATGTCCGAGGAGAAGCCCAAGGTAAGGGCCGGAGGGCGCGGGCCGGGGCCCCTGGGTCGGCCCCGCGCCCGCGCCGTCTCCGCCGCGGCCCCCCCCCGCCCGGCCCGGCCCGGCCCAGCCCGACCCGCGCCCGGAGCCCTCCGCGACCTCGGGATTCGAGGGGATAGCGGCGTCTGCGGGGCTTCCCCGCGCCCTGGGCCTCCCGCCCCTCCCCCCGCACGCCGCTCCCCTCCCCCTTCTGCCCGGCTCCGCCCCGCGGCGCGCCCCGCCCCTGGCACCGCCCGCCCCCCCGGCTCCGCCCCCCGTGGCGCGCCTCGCCCCACCCAGGCTCCGCCCTGACGGCCCGGGTCCCGCCCCCGGCTAAGCCCCGCCCTGTCCCTCCCCGGAGTCCCGCTGGGGCGGACCCAGGACGCAGCGGTGGGGGGCGCGCGGGTGTCTGGGGGACGCGGCACTTGGAGAGCGCGGGCAGGGCAGCCCCTGGCCGGACCCTCCCCGCCGGGGCTCTTCCTGACGGGACCCGCAGTCTCCGGGACCCCTGGCCACCTCCAGAGTCACCCGCCTCCTACCCCCACCGCGACCCTGTTCTGGGACCTTTCCCTAGCCTTGCCCTTGACCTCACCACCCCTTTCTTTCCCGGGCCACGCCTCTCCCAGATCTTTCTCGCTGATATCTTCCCCCGCTGCTACCCCTCCCGCCACCCGCGGTCCCTGCATCCGCCTGGCGGCGTCCTCAGAGCCCCACTCTGTCCTCGCAGGGCGCTGAGAGGGGCACGCCGGGGACCCGCAGGCGCGGGCCGCAAGCCCGGTCCTGCTGCGCCCTCGCCCGCGGGATGTCTGCGCAGCCTTCCACCGGGTCCTCCAGTGTGCGCAACCCCCGGCATTGCGTCCCCATTTCTGTCCTCCAGTGTGCGCTCCCCCTTACCCATGGCCTCCCCATCTCTGTCCTCCATTGCGCCCCCCCTTACCCATCGCCTCCCCATCTCTGTCTTCCGGCGCGCTCACCTTTACCTATCGCCTCCCCATCGCTGTCCTCGGTGTGCGCCCCCCCCCTTACCCATGGCCTTCCCATCTCTGTTCTCCAGTGCGCGCTCCCCTTACCCATCTCTGTCCTCTCGTGTGCGCCCCCCCTTACCCATCGCCT
>NW_027815952.1:0-1007 GCF_054177405.1 Leptonychotes weddellii | reverse complement strand
GATCTTCGACTGCTATCTAATGCTGCCTGATGCATTTATCCTCTTATTTGTGGTGACTGGCACCAGGTTCCCACTAGTGCCGTTGGTAGTGTTGGTTGCCGAGCCGTTCACAACAATATAGTCGACCTTGTTCTCCAGCTTTACCAAACGTTGTAAAATGTCATCTAAAAGGACAGCAATTGTTCTTTTTAGATCCGCTGGGTGGCTCAGTCAGTTAAGCATCTGCCTTCGGCTCTGGTCATGATCCCGGAGTCCTGGGATCGAGCCCCTCTCTCTCTGCTGCTGCCGTGCTCATGCTCACGAGCGTGCATGCGCACACGCGCTCTCTCTCTCTCTTGCCTGTGGGCTTCTTGTCACTGTCGCCGCCGCCAACGGGCTCCCGAGCCGGGGCGCGCAGCGAAAGTCGATTAGCAGGCGTCAGTTGCGTCCTGCGCTCGCGAAGCAGCCTCCAGGTCGGGATGGAGAAACGCCAAGATTGAGAATCACGGACGAGGTGGTTCCCAGCTCGTGGATATTCTACTCTTCTCGTCCCTCGCAGTCCGCTTCCGCCAAACCTCAAAGCAGTTTATAGGAGTTCTTGTGAAGGAGGAGAATGAGGGTGTCCAAGAGTGCCCTAGAGGGGCGCCTGGGTGCCTCAGTTGGTTAAGCCTCCCACTCTTGGTTTCAGCTCAGGTCATGATCTCATGTGTCATGAGATCAACCCCTGAGACCGGCTCCCTGTGCAGTGGGGAGTCTGCTTGAAGATTCTCTCCCTCTGCCCCTTCTCCCATTCATGCTCACATGCTCTCTCTCTAAATAGATAAATAAATCTTAAAAAAAAAGAGCACCCTGGAGAACAGGGGTTAGGTAAGTCAGGTAGCCTCAGAGGGGCTGAACTAGGACCACTGAGAGGTAAATATAGGGAAAGGTTTTGGATACCATGTTTTCTATTTATAGAGCTGAGCAGAAATGGAGTGGCACATTGATAAACAATGAGTAGTCACCCTTGCATGTATTAATTCAAGCAA
>NW_027815951.1:0-277 GCF_054177405.1 Leptonychotes weddellii | reverse complement strand
GAGTGGGCTATTTGGGGTATTAAACATTCTCTGTAGAATTGCCATGTAGACAGTTTGAAAAATGCACAAAAAAATGCGAAGGAGAAAAAAAATCACTATAAAAGGCTCTCTTACAAACTCATTGAGATTCTTCTCATTTCTTGTAATAAGTGGAAGGGGTGGAGTCCTTGTGTATTTCACCCTCCATTTTTCTCTTGGATGGCAACATTGTATAAGTTCTCTTAGCATATTTCTGTGTAATCTACCTGTTTTTTCTTGGTGGGGGAGGGGCGGATAA
>NW_027815950.1:0-277 GCF_054177405.1 Leptonychotes weddellii | reverse complement strand
CTGGGCAGTTGCATTTTGAAAAGGATTCTTCTTTTATACTGAATGGATTTTGGCCCATCTACAATCAGTGACCAAGCACACAAGAAAATCATTGATATCCCATAGCATGGGTTTATCTCACAAATTAGTGACATGTGAGTTAGTTGGTTTTAATAAACATTGGTTTTAATACTAGAATGTGAAGAGTCTCTGTTTTTTTTTTTTTTTTCAATTTTTTTTTATTCTTATGTTAATCCCCATACATTACATCATTAGTTCTAGATGAAGTGTTCCCTGA
>NW_027815949.1:0-277 GCF_054177405.1 Leptonychotes weddellii | reverse complement strand
CTAGTACTATGGGCCTGAGCCTCTCTCCAAGCATATTATTTTTCTGAATTGTTTTGTAAATAATTGAACAAACTCTAAGATATCTTCACATCCTCTTTACACATAGAGGATACTTCAGAATTCATACATTTATACCAGTTGTATTTATTGAGGAAAAGGAAGAAATGACAATGACTAAAAAAAGAAAGGAAAAAATTTTTAAAAATTTTTTTATTGTTATGTTAATCCCCATACATTACATCATTAGTTTTAGATGTAGTGTTCCATGATTCATTGT
>NW_027815948.1:0-277 GCF_054177405.1 Leptonychotes weddellii | reverse complement strand
GTAGGAATGCCTCACTACCGTGCCTCATATGGCCTCCACTGGCACCACTGGTGGGAGGGAAAGGGGGATAAATAGCCTCCTTACTACTGGGTGGTGTTAAGAGTCCTGACTCCCTAGAAGTCCTAGCAACAGCAATCAGACAACAAAAAGAAATGACAGGTATTCAAATTGGCAAAGAAGAAGTCAAACTCTCTCTTTTCGCAGACGACATGATACTTTATGTGGAAAACCCAAAAGACTCCACCCCCAAATTACTAGAACTCATCCAGCAATTCAG
>NW_027815947.1:0-277 GCF_054177405.1 Leptonychotes weddellii | reverse complement strand
TTTATATTCCCTCCACCCCCTTCTTCGGACCCCTTTCAGAGGATGTTTGGGGCTATCATTTTCCTGTTTATTTTTAATGTCACACTTTTCTTTCCTCTGCAATTGAAAGAGGACATTGAGAATGATACTTTCATCCAGTAGATTTTTCCTAGGCTATTTGATAAGATCTGTTTTAAAAAGAAAGGTTCACCGCCAAAGTTGCAATAATAACCATAAGAGTTTTAAAGTGACATTTGCTAATGCAAATTTTCCTATTGTGCAGTTTCTGAAATTATTT
>NW_027815946.1:0-277 GCF_054177405.1 Leptonychotes weddellii | reverse complement strand
ATTCTCTCCAAATACAAATACAAAAAACTGAACTGCATTCTAAGATCCTTCTTGGTCCAGAATTTTGAAGTCAGTAGTTCTGAGGAAAGGTATTTGCCCCTCCATATCCCAATTCAACCTCTATTGATTGCAATTCAGTGTTTATTTTAAAAATTAAATTTGGCAGGCTCTCTTTAAAATTAGAGTCAATCTAAACTTATATTCTATTATACAAGGAATACATGATTATATTCTCAATGTATAAAAATAAAAGAATATAGTGATATAGTGAACATCC
>NW_027815945.1:0-277 GCF_054177405.1 Leptonychotes weddellii | reverse complement strand
AAACAATGAATCATGGAACACTTCATCTAAAACTAATGATGTAATGTATGGGGATTAACATAAGAATAAAAAAGACTTAAAAAAAAAAAAAGACGATGTCACAACACAGAAAATCCGTTACAACAGTGTCAAACATAAGGATACCCAGTTTGTTTTGCACTGTTATACGTGTGCAGAGGATATGGCGGAGGTGGGTGAACTAAGAAATTCATTTCTGTTCTAGCACCAGCTTCCATGGTGATTGGCAACGTATGAAGCTTGGAGTCTGACCTCATGA
>NW_027815944.1:0-277 GCF_054177405.1 Leptonychotes weddellii | reverse complement strand
CCTCTCATGCTCTCTGTCTCTCATTCTCTCTGTCTCAAATAAATAAATAAAATCTTAAAAAAAAAAACAAAAAAAAACTGGAATTGGTAGAATGGAAAATCTCTCAAAACTGAGAATGCAGTACTGCATTATCTGAAATAACAAAGTCTCAAAGAAATAAAAGTGTGGAATTGACCTATAAAATGTATTTGGTTATACAGTCACATACTCTTAAAAAGTGAGATGGAGCACGCTTTTCTCTATATATTCTATGCGAAGCTCAAAAACTTAATTAAGT
>NW_027815943.1:0-277 GCF_054177405.1 Leptonychotes weddellii | reverse complement strand
ATCTACACCAGCAGGGATACCACGATCAGCAGAAGACCACTCTGAGGGGTAAATGAAGTCACATGCTCCTGTCCTCACGCAGTGCGTGGCATGCAGTGGTTCTTCTCTACTGGCGAGGAAACGTGTCCCCCTTTTACCTGTGTCTCATCCACCCCCAACTTATGGTTAGCCTTTCCTGGAGTCCCAGTGCCTCCTTGACGTTGATGTGGAAATCCTTGACATTGAACCTGAAATGGAAATAGGGTGGGCGATAGAGCAGAAGCCCCCTAGGACTCAG
>NW_027815942.1:0-277 GCF_054177405.1 Leptonychotes weddellii | reverse complement strand
AAGATTAATAAAAGTAACTTTGCTTTTCAAATGTGACTTTTTAACAGCAAAGTGGAAAAGTGGTAAACAGTCTCCATTAAAAAAAAAAAAATTCAGTATTCCCAACAAAACTAAAGATAGGCTTATATATAGCACTAATTCAGAAAGGGGACGAGGGGCGCCTGGGTGGCTCAGTCGGTTAAGTGTGCCTTCAGCTCAGGTCATGAGCCCCCACGTCGGGCTTTCTGCTCAGTGGGGAGCCTGCTTCTCTCTCTCCCTCTGCCGGCTGCTCCCCGTT
>NW_027815941.1:0-2693 GCF_054177405.1 Leptonychotes weddellii | reverse complement strand
TGATATCTGGCACGGTGCCTGCATCGGTTAAATTACTCGATGGCAGTCCGTTACTGTAGCCCTGGGAAGGCAGGACCAGGCCCTCACATAGAGCCTGACACATAGTAGGTGCTTCGTGAGGCTTTTTGACTGGATGTGGAAGGTCCCTATCTCTAGAATAGAGATGATGTTGCTGGCCAGGGAGAAGGGACAGGGGGAGACTTCAGATTCCTGGGGAAAATAAACAGGAATGATTTGTTGCTCTAGGAAAACTGGGAGGAGGAATTGGTTAGCATAGATTACGACGGTAAGCAGTGAAATGAGGAGGATGGCAGGGGATTTTAAGGGAACATCTTAACTTAAAAAAAAAAAAAACAACTAATTTGAGGTATAAAAGTTCAAGGCTCTGAGGCCTGATTCACTGAACTAATAATTTTATATTATACCTACTATGTGTTTGATGTATGTATAGAGTGTGGTGGACAAGGTTTGAGAGTTGGAGAAGCAAGGGTTTGAGATCCTGGCTGGGCCTCTTGGGTGAAACAGACCCATAAGAAAAGAAATAAATGGAGTTAGAGTTATTTACTGAGTCCCTACGTTGTACCAGGCCCTATGATAATACTTTATATTCATTGACCCAATAAATAACGTCTAATATTTACAAAGTTCGACAAACTTAATTAGGATCTATTAGTTTTGACTTGGGCAAAGCATTCGTGTCTCTTGCCAGCACTAACACTCATCGCTGGGATTGGTCTCCTACGTGTCAGACATCATGCAAGGCACCTTACCTGGGGCATTCAGTCACTGGTTTCACACATGCGTTTTTATTGTATCTGTAACTATAACCCTCTGTGGCTGATTTGTTACATCAACATCGCAAGCACTTAATAAATGGTCCCGTTCCTAGGACTTGCAGGTCTTAGTTAATTTCACTTAACATCATCTTATCTGAATATTCAAAACCACATTTGGAGGTGGGTTGAGCAGAGATTGTCTTGTTTGAGAGATGGAGTAAAATTGCCCCAAACCTGAGGACTCAGGGATGGGGAACTCACAACCAGCATCGACTTCTTTAAAAAGCATTTACTTTAGTGGGGCTCCCTGCTCATCGGGGAGTCTGCTTCTTCCTCCCCATCTGTCCCTCCCCGCTGCTCCTGCTCTCCCGTGCTCTCTCCCTCTCTCAAATAAATAAAATCTTAAAAAAAAAAAAAACATTTACTTTAGAGATCTCTGGTTACAAAAGGAAACTGTGGTCTTAGAAAACACAGGAGGAAAGCCCTGAGCATCCAGTTTGTGTTTACCTGTTGGACACCAAAGTTTTTTTTTTTCTAAAGATTTTATTTATTTATTTGAGACAGAGAGAATGAGAGACAGCATGAGAGGGAGGAGGGTCAGAGGGAGAAGCAGACTCCCTGCCGAGCAGGGAGCCCGATGCGGGACTCGATCCTGGGACTCCAGGATCATGACCTGAGCCGAAGGCAGTCGCTTAACCAACTGAGCCACCCAGGCGCCCAACACCAAAGGTTTTTAATTGGTGCTTTTTTCCCCAATTCTAGTTGGTGACTAGAAAGCGGAGAGCCCAAGGTGCCTGAGCTCCAGCAAGTGTAGATCAGCATGCTGTACGAAGTTGAACCACATGACACTGACCTACAAAAACGGCAGTTTCATTCGGTTCGACTTAATGTGTGGCATCTACCCTTCTGCTACCTCAGTCTTACTTCCCTACATTTCTTTGCCTCTTCTTTCACTTATTTTGAATCAGGTTTCTGTTGTCCATTCGAAAACTGCCTTAAATCCTTTTTGGAGCAGCATACAAACAGATAGCAAAGAGTCGCCCATTCCCACCGTCAGAGGTCCCACCGTCGGAGGTAACCGCGATGATTTTTGTGGATCGGTTTCCAGGGTTTCTCTGGGCACATTTATATGCATATTTAAGCAAGGTTGAAAGCAGCCTCTAATGACTACTGACAGCAGCCTGTGTGTTCTGTTCCTTCAGCAGCTCTGCCCTGAAACCTGATCCTTTGAAGTCTAGTGCTTTCTCACAACGATGTAACCCATTATTTGACGTTTCCTGAATTCTGACAGTAGCCAGGGGAATAGATTCCCTGTCAGTGGGCCTGCCTCAACAATTCTAAGATGACCAGCACCGTCAGAGGGCCCTTGAAGAAGCTCTGAATGAACGCTGAAGTTCAAAGTGGTTTCATTCAGGTGTTATTTTTGGAGCCACTCTTTCAGGCTCTTAAACGGGTACAATCCACCTCAGTAGCAGTGGCTGTGGCCAGGAGAGCGCCAGGCTGCTTGCCCGCCGGCCCCCCCAGGGTGGGCCCCCCCCACACCCCGAGCCAGCAGGTGCAGAACAGAGCCCTTGCCTCTCCAGGCCCAGCCCGACAGCTCAGAGTCAGCGAGCACCTGCCCCTCTGTGCTTGCTTCCGTCACGGGCAGCCTCGTGCTGCTGGAGAGTTTGGAATGCGCAGGGCAAGGCCCTGGCTTTTCCCATCAGCCTGGGTCTCTTGGTTTTCCCAGGCCTGGTGACTCAGGGCGGAGGAAGAGAATGAGAGCCGGGCTCCTGGGGGGGGCCCTTCTCAGGCACAGGCATCTCCCAGGGAAGAGCACCATCCTCCCCCTCTGGAGCCACTCGCTGCCACTTCTTTTTTTTTTAGTTTTTGATGTAGTGTTCCATGATTCATTATTTGCGTATAACACCCAGTGCT
>NW_027815940.1:0-277 GCF_054177405.1 Leptonychotes weddellii | reverse complement strand
ATTACTGGAAGATAACATACCTGGAATGGTTAAATTTTTTTCCCTGGCCATCCCAATTTATAGGTTTGAATATTTTATGAGAGTATAGGCAAAATGCATTAAATTCTGCCTGTGGTTAAATATAAAAGGGTATAATTTTAAGCACTTTATATATTAATTTATTTAAACTTCAGAAAACTTTCAGATATTAAAATATTTTTCCCTATTTTACATATGAAAAAAATGAGACACAGAAAAGTGAAGGAATTTTTTTCAAGGCCACACAGCTAGGAAGCAG
>NW_027815939.1:0-277 GCF_054177405.1 Leptonychotes weddellii | reverse complement strand
CAAACAAACAAACAAACAAAAAAACTAATGGATATTATAAAAAGGGCACAGGAGCCGGCTTGAAGGAATCTTAATGGCCAAATCTGGGATAATCTAAGTGTTGATCCAAATATAGCAGCAATGGCTAAGAATTCATTAGATAAAATAGAATTCCTGGATCTCTACTGATGATAAATAAATAAATGGTGAGAAGGAAAAGCTCTTCTTTATCATGGAATTTTGTACAATAAATGTAGAAGGAAAGATAGAGTTGGAAAAAAATCACCATTCTGCAACT
>NW_027815938.1:0-277 GCF_054177405.1 Leptonychotes weddellii | reverse complement strand
TGCTTTGGGGGATTTTATGGCTTCTATAATGGAAGTGGCTCCATTATTAATGTAGTCTTTAATGACTACATTAATGTTGGGTGGGGTGTTAGGAAGGTATAATCCATAGCAGAAAGAAATTCTTGTTGTTCAACCGCTGACATTACATGGAGGCCAGAGAACGGTGCAAAGCAACCTTTTGCTTTTTTAGCTGAGTCTGTGATGTATGCATCTGACATCCACCCTGGATGGGAATGAGAGAGTTCATTTTCTCTGCTTTCCCTTCCTTCATCTTTTC
>NW_027815937.1:0-277 GCF_054177405.1 Leptonychotes weddellii | reverse complement strand
GATAAGTCAGTCACTCCTGTCTGCTTATTAGCTTCCTGATTTGTTAAGAGAGTAATAATAGGATTAGTTGCAAACATCAAGGCTAGTTGCAAGTCAGATTGTCAATAAATTGATGATGATCACTTGCCACTTAATGCTGTCTTGGTATATTATCTGAAGCTTTCCTGAGACCTTAATCGTTATAGTTTGAAATAGCACTCTCTCATTCCTTCTTCCTTGCTTATACCAAATGTGGAAATCACTGTTCCCTCCAGCTTCAGACCTCTCAGGGAACTCC
>NW_027815936.1:0-277 GCF_054177405.1 Leptonychotes weddellii | reverse complement strand
CATGTCAGCGTCCTCCTAAACACCTGTTAGCAAAATTTCTGGAGGTGGGATGAAATGAATGCATGCAACAATGGCCTCTGTATCCTGCAAAGTAGGGAGACACAAGAGGATGACAGAGAAAAGCCAAGCCCTGAAGGAGACGGCGCCGTGAAGGCAGGTCAACAGGGACCCAGACTCCAGACGAGCAGTGATTGGCTACGCAAAAATTTGTGATCTTTGGGCTTTGTGTAATTTATGGATTCATTTTATTTACTCAGTGTTTGTTTCCTTGGCAATG
>NW_027815935.1:0-277 GCF_054177405.1 Leptonychotes weddellii | reverse complement strand
CTTTTTGTTTCTGCTGATGCTTTAGCTCATGGTGGCTTTCTTCTTTGTGTGTCTCTTAATTTCTGGCTGTGGGAATAGTTTTTTTTTAAAGATTTTATTTATTTATTTATATGAGAGAGAGAGACTGAGAGACAGAGAGCATGAGAGGGAGGAGGGTCAGAGGGAGAAGCGGACCCCCCGCCGAGCAGGGAGCCCGATGCGGGACTCGATCCCGGGACTCCAGGATCACGACCTGAGGCGAAGGCAGTCGCTCAACCAACTGAGCCACCCAGGCGCC
>NW_027815934.1:0-277 GCF_054177405.1 Leptonychotes weddellii | reverse complement strand
AGCCGAAGGCAGTCGCTTAACCAACTGAGCCACCCAGGCGCCCCCAAGGCCCATTTCTTATCTTTACTTGCAGGCCAATTCCATTCAAACCTCTTTTGAGTTTTACCCATGGGGAGAATTTGGGTGATGCAATTATAATATATACTATGTTCTATTTTTTGTTGTTTTTTGTGTAATATGCCGATACATTTGAGTTCTTAAAATTTGCACTATCCCAATCTCAGTATCAAATTCTAGAAGAATGGGAACAAATGTCTTTATTCAAAAGGAACTTGAA
>NW_027815933.1:0-277 GCF_054177405.1 Leptonychotes weddellii | reverse complement strand
TGTGGGACTCGATCCCAGGACCCTGAGATCATGACCTGAGCCAAAGGCAGACGCTTAACTGACTGAGCCACCCAGGCGCCCCAGAATATTCTTTATATAGCTAGAGTCATCTTCTTTTGTCTACTTATTTTCAAAACAGAACCAGTGTAGGGACACTGTGTGATATTGGAGGGGTGGGATTAGCTGTGCTTATTATTTTATGTTTCTTAATTTTTTACATTAAGCAAAATATATATCAAAATATGAAGTGCATTGCCTTATAATTTCTTATAAGTTT
>NW_027815932.1:0-277 GCF_054177405.1 Leptonychotes weddellii | reverse complement strand
ACACAAGAATTTTGGCTGTGGCAAAATCTGCAAGATGTAATCAAAGTGCACCTGGCGCTCCTGGAAGGCCTTTTGCTGATGGTTCCCCTTGAATGTGCCTGTTTCCCTCTGCACAGAAGTGTATTCACACACTGAAGTGGTCCTAAAGATCATGTATACCAAGAGATAACGGGAAAGACAAATCTTTGCAATCCACATGATGGCTACCGCTAACCAATTGTGTTTATTTTTTTTATTTTTTAAATATTTTATTTATTTATTTGAGAGAGAGCGAGAG
>NW_027815931.1:0-277 GCF_054177405.1 Leptonychotes weddellii | reverse complement strand
GTTTTCTTTGTCCATGGACATTTGGGATCCTTCTATAGTTTGACTATTGCTGATACTGCTGCTATAAACACTGGGGTGCATGTTATAAACATTGGGGTGCATGTACCCCTTATAATCTGCATTTTTGTATCCTTTGTGTAGATACCTAATAGTGCAATAGCTGGATCATAGGGTAGTTCTGTTTTTATCTTTTTGAGGAGGCTCCCTACTGTTTTCCAGAGTGGTTGCACCAGTTTGCATTCCCACCAACAGTGCAAGGGGGTTCCCCTTTCTCTGC
>NW_027815930.1:0-2694 GCF_054177405.1 Leptonychotes weddellii | reverse complement strand
TAGAAGCTTTTAATCTCAATGAAGTCCCAATAGTTCATTTTTGCTTTTGTTCCCCAGCAATTCTTTTTTTTTTTTTTAATATTTGTTTATTTGGAGCACCTGGGTGGCTCAGTCAGTTAAGCATTTGCCTTCAGTTCAGGTCATGATCCCAGAGTCCTGGGATTGAGCCTGGCATCTGGCTCCCTGCTCAGTGGGGAGCCTGCTTCTGCCTCTGCCTCTGCCTGCCACTATCCCTGCTTGTGCTATCTCTCTCTGTCAAATAAATACATAAAATCTTCTAAAAAAATAAATATTTATTTGAGAGAGAGAGAGCACGAGTTGGGGGAGGGACAGAGGAAGAGAATCTTCAAGCAGGCTCCCCACTGAGTATGGAGCCCAACATGGGGCTGGATCTCACTATGCAAGAGATTATTGCCTGAGCCGAAACCAGAGTTGGACGCTTAACTGACTGAGCTACCCAGGCACCCCTCCTAGCAATTCTTTAATATGTCTAGGCTAAGTCTTCTTTAGATTGAATCTGTTGGGGATCTTTGTTGCTTCTAGGATATGTACCTGAATGTCCATATCTCTCTCCATATTTGGAAGTTTTCTGCCATTCTTTCTTTTTTTTTTTTTTTAAGATTTCATTTATTTATTTGAGAGAGAAAGAGAGCACAGGCAGGGAGAGTGGCAGGCAGAGGGAGAGGAAGAAACAAGTTCCCCAATGAGCAGGGAACCCAGCTCCAGGCTCAATCCCAGGACCCTGGGATCATGACCTGAGCAGAAGGCAGATTATTAAACTACCCGGGCACCCTGCTATTATTTCTTTAAATGCACTTTCTATCTATCTATCTCTCTTCTCCTTCTGGGACTCTCATAATGAGAATGTTAGCCCTCTTGATGGTGTTCATAAATCCTTTAGGCTTTCTTCATCATTTTTTCTTTTTTCTCCTCTGGCTGGATAATTTCAAATCACGTGTCTTCCAGTTCAAAGACATTTTCTTCTGCTTGATTATGTCTGTTGATGATGCTATATATATTGCGTTTTTCATTTCATTCATTATATTCTTCAGGTCCAGAATTTGGTCTTTAAAAAAATTATTTCTATGTTTTTATTGAACCTGTCCTTTTGCTCAAGTATTATTTTTCTGATTTTTTTTTGAATTCTCTATTCATGTTCTCTTGTAGTTTGCAGAGATTCCTTAAAATAATTATTTTGAATTCTTTGTCAGGCAATTTATAGATCTTCATTTCTTTGGGATCAGTTACTGGAAAATTATTGTGGGTAGGCATCCTGATGGAGTCTGTGGAGTAGTTTGTAGCATCTGTGGCCTTTCTTCCATACTCCCAACCACTTCACATCACTCAGCTGTTCTGATCTGGGTAAGGAGACAAAGAACTGGGCCTCTTGGGCAGTGTTCCACATGGTTGATCTATCCAGGTACTCACTCACTGTGCTCTTACTTTCCCTATGAGAGAAATTACAGGCTGAGGGGATCTCTACTGGCACTAAGCTGTGCCACTTTGGGGGGAGAGGTGATGCAGATAAAAGAAAACTGTTCTTACCCTCCTTGATGCGTCTATTCTTGGAGTTTTTGCTCCAACATTGTGCTGGAACTTCTTGGCTGGACTCCTAGACTCCAACAGAGGTACTTTCATCTGTGGGTAGTTGTTAAATTCATGCTTCTATGGAGGGATGATAGTAGAAAGCTCCTATTCCTCCATCTTGCTGATGTTCTGATTTATGATGATTTCAGTTCACTTGTTGTTTTTGTTCTCAGGGCTTTGGAATCTAAGTATCACAGAATTATGGTGTCTTTCTTGCCCTTTCACTCTCAGCCTGTCCTTATCAGTGTTCATTCAATAGAAGGCTGGAGGGGAAATACTGCTGAGTAGTGAGGCTTGGCTCTGTGTTTGGGCTCCTCCAGATTTCAATATACCATGCCAGCCCATGTATACTCTTGTGAGCTCAGAGATTTTACCCTTGACTCAGGCAAGCCTTTGCTTATGGCAGCTCACTACTTGGCCTACCTGTGATCCCAAGTAGAGTCAATGCCCTCAGAGATGAAAGCAGCTACCAGTCTTTGCTCACCTAAGAAAGCCTAATTCCTCTCTGGAATTTAATTCATTTGAACTTCTTTGCATCCCCAACAATATCTGATACCTTTAATTAAAATGCACCCACAAATGGCTTTAAATAAGAGTATAGATTTCTTTTTTTCCATTTATCTGGTATTTTCTCTAGTTAAAGTGGGAGTGACAATAACATCTTTATTCCAACAAGTGGAACTCGGCTCTTGCATTTTTTTCTTTTCTTACATCAATTCTTTATTTTAACCAATTCTTTTCAGATCTCCTCCTTCATTTTTTTTTTTAAAGATTTTATTTATTGGACATAGAGAGAGAGCACAAAGAGGGGGAGTGGCAGGCAGAGGCAGAGGGACAAGCAGGCTCCCTGCTGAGCAAGGAGCCCGATGTGGGACTCGATCCCAGGACTCTAGGATCATGACCTGAGCTGAAGGCAGTCACTTAACTGACTGAGCCACCCAGGCGCCCCTCCCCTCCTTCATTTTATTTATTTATTTATTTTAATTTTATTGTTATGTTAATCACCATACATTACATCATTAGTTTTTGATGTAGTGTTCCATGATTCATTGTTTGCGTATAACACCCAGTACTCCATGCAGAGCATGCCCTCTTTAATACCCATCA
>NW_027815929.1:0-277 GCF_054177405.1 Leptonychotes weddellii | reverse complement strand
ATATTCTATATCCACTTGGCAGATGTTATATTTATTCAAAAAGTAACTCAATCATGACCACTGATTATTTTTTAAAAGTGTTCAGGTAAAAAAAACAAAACCAAAAACAAAAATAAAAAAATAAAAGTGTTCAGGTAGTTGAGGACCGAGGATATGTGCCCCTGCGTCTAGAGTGTATTCTGTTAAATAGTTAAGACACTTCAGAGGAGTAATTGCAGAGGCCTGGTGAATAACCATTGATGATCATGGGAAACCATTGATAATTCTAGATACTGCT
>NW_027815928.1:0-277 GCF_054177405.1 Leptonychotes weddellii | reverse complement strand
CAGGGGGGCGGGGCCGGGGTGGGGGCTGTTTCCCACCTCCCTGGTGCCCAGTGCTGCCCGTGAGAGTCTCCACCCCGTGGGGGAGGGGGGCTGTACTTGCGGTTTGCAGAGGAGACCCCAAGTGGCTGAGGATCTTTATTTAAATAATTCAGTAGGAAGCATAAAAATCAAGCTGGACATATTTCTGCTTAAGGACGACGCATGTAAAGACTTTGGGTTATTTATTCCCTTAAGTTCTCCTCAAATGCAACCATAAATCCGATTATTGAATTTTTAA
>NW_027815927.1:0-277 GCF_054177405.1 Leptonychotes weddellii | reverse complement strand
GCTTCTCCCTCTGCCCCTCCCCCCTCTCATGCTCTCTCTATCTCATTCTCTCTCTCAAATAAATAAATAAAATCTTTAAAAAAAAAAAAAGAACTCAAAATTGACTGAGATTAAGTTTTCACCTTTGATTTTACCAGTGGATTTTACCAGATATCTGTTAACACCTCTAAATTTCAGTTTCTTGTAAAGTGGGGATGAAAAGTACCAACTTCACAGCATTATGAAAAGATTAAATAAGATAATCCAATTAAAATACAGCAAGTAGACAAATAGTCAT
>NW_027815926.1:0-277 GCF_054177405.1 Leptonychotes weddellii | reverse complement strand
GTTGGTCTTTTGGGTCCCAGGTAAACAGAGAGCCCTCCCCCTTGGAATGCAGGAACGAGAAGAATCCTCCCTATCTCTCTCCACAGGATCATGCATCCAGAACCAGATGCCTAGGAGGCTTGCCCTTGCTGGCTCATCTCCACCCAGGGGGCAGGGGAAGTGTCCACGTGTGTGGACACACACACACACACACACACACACACGTGCATACACACATGCAGCAAACACTCAGGCACCAGAAACATTTTCAAACACTCAGTATCTGTGGCAAAGCCCC
>NW_027815925.1:0-277 GCF_054177405.1 Leptonychotes weddellii | reverse complement strand
GCAATTTTTATTCTTTAAACATACTTAATAAAACTGGAAACCCATCCATGATTTTAAGAATAAGAAAACATTTAGAAAATTAGGACTGGGGTGCCTAGGTAGCTCAGTCGGTCATGCATCTGCCTTTGGTTCAGGTCATGATCTCAGGGTCCTGGGAGCAAGCCCGACATGGAGCTCCCTGCTCAGTGGGGAGTCTGCTTCTCCCTCTCTCCCTCTGTGCCATTCCTCCCTTCCTCTGTCTCTCTCTCAAATAAATAAAATCTTAGGAAAAAAAAAA
>NW_027815924.1:0-277 GCF_054177405.1 Leptonychotes weddellii | reverse complement strand
ATAAATATCTCTGTACACAAATTTATATTTGCTTCCTTGATTTTTTTTTTTTTTAAGGAGAAATTCCTAGAAGTGGCATTATCAGGCCAACGGACATAAATATTTTTGTTTGGTACCCTGACAAGCATGGAGGATCTTTTCATCTTTATTCATTTGCCAAGTGAAAAATTGGATTTTATCAATTTTCATTTACATTTTTGATTAGCAAAATGACATTTTATGTTTATTAGTCATTTGCATTCCCTATACCTAATCTATTCCTATCCTATATTTTCCA
>NW_027815923.1:0-277 GCF_054177405.1 Leptonychotes weddellii | reverse complement strand
CGCAGAGCAGGGAGCCCGATGTGGGACTCGATCCCAGGACTCTGGGATCATGACCTGAGCCGAAGGCAGACGCTTAACCGACTGAGCCACCCAGGCGCCCGTGTGTTTGTATTTTTGATAGATATCAATACATTGCCCTCCATGGAGGTTGTCCCTCCAGCAATGTGTGCAAATGCTTATTTCCCCAATACTTCACTGGCACAGTGTTATCAAGCTTTTCAGGACCTCTACCCGTCTCCTGGATGAAGGGGGTGTCCTCATGTTCTCTTAATTTACC
>NW_027815922.1:0-277 GCF_054177405.1 Leptonychotes weddellii | reverse complement strand
GGGTAGGACAGCCTGGCACATTTGCTCACGAGTCCTGCCGCCTTCCTCACTTCTCCGGCGTGTAAGGTCCCTGGGACAGGCGTGGAGCACCTCTGTGTGAAGAGGTGAAGTCACCAGCCCGCTGCACTGTGTCCCCGGGGACGGCCCGAGGGGACGTCTCTGTTTCTCGGAGGAACTGCTCTTTGTCACAGGGAGAGCAAGTCCAGATGTCAGGTTTACATCCTGGGGCGTGTGTGGCTCCTGGGGCCTGAACTGTGGCCAGGCTGGCTGGCTGTCC
>NW_027815921.1:0-277 GCF_054177405.1 Leptonychotes weddellii | reverse complement strand
GGAAGGCAGGATGGAAAGTTACTGTTTGTTATGGAATTTCTGTTTGGGATGATGGAAAAGTTCTGCAAATGGATGGTGGTGATAGTTGCACAACATTGGGAATGCACTTAATGCCACTGAATTATACACTTAAAAATTGTTTAAAAATGGTAAATTTTATATTACGTATATTTTTCCACAGAAATTTTTTTTTTTTTAAAGATTTTATTTATTTATTTGAGAGAGAGAATGAGAGAGAGAGCATGAGGGGGGGAGGGTCAGAGGGAGAAGCAGACTC
>NW_027815920.1:0-277 GCF_054177405.1 Leptonychotes weddellii | reverse complement strand
TATTTGAGAGAGAGAGAATGAGAGAGAGAGAGCACATGAGAGGGGGGAGGGTCAGAGGCAGAAGCAGGCTCCCTGCCAAGCAGGGAGCCCGATGCGGGACTCGATCCTGGGACTCCAGGATCATGACCTGAGCCGAAGGCAGTCGCTTAACCAACTGAGCCACCCAGGCGCCCAAACCTTTGTTGTTTTTTAAATGTAAGCAGTTAATGCAATAAAATTCCTTCTAAGCGTTGCTTTAGCCACAGCCTACAAATTTTGATGACACTGTATTTTTCAT
>NW_027815919.1:0-2694 GCF_054177405.1 Leptonychotes weddellii | reverse complement strand
GAAGATATTTGCAAATGACACTACAGATAAAGGGCTGGTATCCAAGATCTAGAAAGAACTTCTCAAACTCAACACCTAAAAAGCAAGTAATCAAGTCAAGAAATGGGCAGAAGATGCAAACAGATGCTTCTCTGAAGAAGACATACAAATGGCTAACAGATACATGAAAAAAATGTTCATCATCATTAGCCATCAGGGAAATTAAAATCAAAAGCACCTTGAGATACCACCTTATACCAGTTAGAATGGCAAAAATTGCCAAAGCAAGAAACAACAAATGTTGGAGAGGTTGTGGAGAAAAGGGAACCCTCTTACACTGTTGGTGGGAATGCAAGTTGGTACAGCCACTTTGGAAAACAGTGTGGAGGTCCCTCAGAAAATTAAAAAATAGAGCTACCCTATGACCCAGCAATTGCACTACTGGGTATTGACCCCAAAGACACAGGTGTAGTGAAAAGAAGGACTATATGCACCCCAACGTTCATAGCAGCAATGTCTGTAGTAGCCAAACTGTGGAAAGAACCGAGATGCCCTTCAACAGATGAATGGATAAAGGAGATGTGGTCCATATATATAATGGAATATTACTCAGGCATCAGAAACGATGAATACCCAATTTTTACATCAAGATGGATTGGACTGGGGGAGATTATGCTGAGTGAAATAAGTGAAGCAGAGAAAGTCAATTATCATATGGTTTCACTTATTTGTGGACTATAAGGAATATCATGGAGGACGTTAGGAGAGGGAAGGTAAAAATGAAGGGTGAGAAATCGGAGGGAGAGACAAACCATGAGAGACTATGGACTCTGAGAAACAAACAGGGTGTTAGAGGGAAGGGGGGAGAGGGGGATGGGCTGGCCTTGTGATGGGTATTAAGGAGAGCATGTACTGCATGGATCACTAGGTGTTATATGAAAACAATGAATCATGGATCGCTACATCATAAAACAATGATATATTGTATGGTGACTAAGATAATATAATAAAATTAAATGAAAAAAAAAAGCAATAGACACTCATTCTCACAGTTCTGTATTCTGGGAAGTCCCAGGTCAAGATGCAGGAAGATTTTGTGTCTAAGGGCACCCGTGTCTTAGCCCATCTTTGCCCCTTCACGTCACATGGGGCCAGCGGGTAGGGAGTTTTCCCAGTCCTGCTGTATAAGGGCACTAATCCCATCATGAGACTGCACCCTTCTGACCTAAGTGCTTCCCTAAGGCCCCACCTCCTCCTCCCATCACATTAGTGTCTGTTTCATCATGGGGATGCTAGAGGTCACACACTTTGAGCTGATATCAGCAACTGAAGGATCAATTAGTTATTCTCTGCAGGTGGAAGTTTCCTCCAGTGGACCACTCAACATGAGGATTCCCATGTATTCACTGGAAGTTTCTGGTCTCTGCGTGCACACAGTGAATACAAGACCTTCAGAACCAGCTGCTGACCTTGGGGAGTGGACAGCTTCCAGTGCAGACACTGGGTAAGACTTTGGTCTATTTCTATGATCATTTTATAATTTCAGCTGCTTCCATGGATCATTCTTACTTTGCAAGGATTCTGACTGCTTCTACTTAGAATGGCAATTTTTCTGTTTTGTTCTCCAAGTTTTCATATTGTTTAGTAGAAATAGTCATCATACCATATGCTTTTATTATTGCGTGCTAGTCCTTGACCTTCCATCGTCCCTTTTCTCCTCAGAGCCCACACAGGGGAAATCCAACAAGATCCCATGGATTTGCCCTCCTTTGATGCAGCTGGGAGATTAACTCCACACAAGCCCCTCCCATGAGCAGGACTCCTTCCCCCCAGTGACCCACAACATACACCCTGAGCCAGTGTACTTCCCTGAACCTATCCAAGCATTTATGTTTTGCTGAGAGATCTGCCCTGTTCTCAGCAGACATGATGATGAAGGTGATAAAGTTTTTATACTCGTGTGTGTGTGTGTGTGTGTGTGTGTGTGTGTGATCACAAGACTCCACATCTACACCACACCTGGAGGGGAGGGGGAACCTCTGATTTCCCACGCTATCACTAATATTGATGCTGTGAGCATGGTTCAAGACAGTGTCCGCACCAGATATTTTTCTTCCCTTGCTTTGGATTATTGATGCCGCTGTAGCCTCATGTCCAGCATGCACTTTATGCTGCTTCTAACAAGCTTTCACATTAAGCTGGGTGGCCTGTGATGCACAGGGATTGCTGCTGGAACTTTTCTAAGGTTCAGTGGAGGTACACGGAGATATTTGTAATTTATTCCTATTTACAGACAACAGTAAGCAAGTGTAAGCAACTCTGTGCTTTGTGTATATTAGAATAGATTTTTCCTATTAAAACAAAGTTTCAAATCAGAGAATGAATAGGTAAGCACAGAATCATGTGAACAGGGAGTCTCCCTGGGGGAAACAGCTATATATGGAGAGGAAGGCCCAGACTCTGACAGGAAGCCTGCCCTAACCTCCATCTGCACCTGTTCCTGGGGCTTAAAGACAGAACTGGGGAGTAGTGTGCACACCCTGGTGGTCCGGATCACCTCCTACAGGGAGGTTTGTGTCTGGGCTCACACTGACTTCCCCTCACTGTGTCTGTTGCACAGTAATACACGGCCGTGTCCTCGGCTCTCAGGCTGTTCATCTGCAGATACAGCGTGTTCTTGCCGTTGTCTCTGGAGATGGTGAATCGGCCCTTCAC
>NW_027815918.1:0-277 GCF_054177405.1 Leptonychotes weddellii | reverse complement strand
TTTTCTTCGATCTCCTGTTGAGTTTGTAGGTGTTCAGAATGGTTTGACCCCTATCCAGCTGAATTCCTGAGAGGAGACGAAATCCAGGTCTCCTACTCCTCCGCCATCTTGCTCCGCCCCAGGATCTATTTCACTCTTGCATGAGAATTAAGGTAGATCTTCTTAGAACACACACACACAGCATATATATGTGCTATTATGTATATATACCATGCATTATATATATGGATACTGTAACATATACATTCTCCCTGTGTATATTATATATATACACACA
>NW_027815917.1:0-277 GCF_054177405.1 Leptonychotes weddellii | reverse complement strand
CATCAACTCATAATAAATAACGAAGTATGTTTTGATCATTTTTCTCTTGGACCCATATTTCATGAGCAAATCATAGCCTCCATTATTAAATCAAATAAAGACTAATAATAAAAATGTTCAGAAAATGCTACCACTTACTAAGCACCCCACTAAGTTCTAAGCACTGTGCTAAATCCTTTATCGTACTTACCTTGTTTTATTGTAACAATAAATCTATGAGATAGGAACTGGCATATCCACTTTCACAGAGGAGGAAACCAAGATGTGAAATAACATG
>NW_027815916.1:0-277 GCF_054177405.1 Leptonychotes weddellii | reverse complement strand
GTTATATGCAAACGATGAATCATGGAACACTACATCAAAAACTAATGATGTAATGTATGCTGATTAACATAACATAGTAAAAAAAAAATCCAAAAAAAAAAGAAAGAATTGTAAAAATATCAGAGAGCCCATTGTAAAGTTGGATTTTTTGCTCTGCATATTTGGCTCTGTTTCCAAACTCATAGTCAGTAGTAACAACGTGCTTAGGAAAGAGGACTAATTCATCATGGTATTATTAGATATAGTCGGGCAGAAGGACACAGTAAGCTGTCAGAAC
>NW_027815915.1:0-277 GCF_054177405.1 Leptonychotes weddellii | reverse complement strand
GTCGCAAGTAACTCCCACACCCATCTCTAGCCAGAGGAGTCTGTACATTGTCAACCCAGCTGTTGAAAAGTAGTCTGAAATAATAATTCACAGAACCCATTTTCTTTTATTTGATTCTTCTCAAAAAGGCCATTAGTGTTCAGCAATACACTTCTTTACCTCTACCACTGAGCCGCAAACAGAGCCATTCACTCAGTCTTTCAGGCATCAAACTGGGAAAGAAAGGTCTTTCACATTCCTGTTAGGAGGCATTGTCCAGAGACTTTTCTTTTCTTTT
>NW_027815914.1:0-277 GCF_054177405.1 Leptonychotes weddellii | reverse complement strand
TTAGAATATTTCTTGTATGCCTTGATTTAAGCGTCTCAGTTCTCACATCTTATTGCAATTCATCCTTTGTCTCCCATTTTTTTTTTAAAGATTTTATTTATTTATTTGAGACAGAGAGAATGAGAAAGAGAGAGCACATGAGAGGGGGGAGGGTCAGAGGCAGAAGCAGGCTCCCTGCCGAGCAGGGAGCCCGATGCGGAACTCGATCCAGGGACTCCAGGATCATGACCTGAGCCAAAGGCAGTCGCTTAACCAACTGAGCCACCCAGGCGCCCAT
>NW_027815913.1:0-277 GCF_054177405.1 Leptonychotes weddellii | reverse complement strand
ACAGCCTAGCTGGATATAGTATTCTTGGCTGCATATTTTTCTCATTTAGTGCTCTGAATATATCCTGCCAGTCCTTTGTGGCCTGCCAGGTCTCTGTGGATAGGTCTGTTGCCAATCTAATGTTTCTACCATTGTACATGACATATCTCTTCTCCTCAGCTGCTTTCAGGATTTTCTCTTTGTCTCTGAGACTGGTAAGTTTTACTATTACACGTTGGGGTGCTGGCTTATTTTTATTGATTCTGAGAGGGGTTCTTTGTGTCCCCTGGATTTTGAT
>NW_027815912.1:0-277 GCF_054177405.1 Leptonychotes weddellii | reverse complement strand
CACTCAGGCTCTTGTCCCGCTTACCAAATCCTGAGTGAGACCCGGCACGCTTTCCCCACGTGGGTGGGCTCGCTGAAGCGTCCCTGACGTGGCAGACATGCCCCCACAGGCCCTGCATGGAAGCCACATGAGAAAGGGGCGCCCTTCCTATTACTGGCGGGACAGAGACCGGGTCTCCCCGCGGAGGACCCAGAAGGACAGCCTCCGGGCCTGATGTGCGCTTCCTTCACGCAGCCGAAGCGCGTGGAAGGGAAGGCATGCAGGAATCGATGGGACG
>NW_027815911.1:0-277 GCF_054177405.1 Leptonychotes weddellii | reverse complement strand
CGCGCACGGCTCCCGCAGCCACACCCCGCGTCCCCCCCTCCCCCAAGCGTGACTGCCACGCACGTGGGGCCCGGGTCTGCTTGCTCCCCGTGGGGTCCCCAGCACCAGCGAGTCCGGAACGAAGGGTCTGATGAGCGAGCGGGCGGGTGGGCGCTCCAACCGCACAGACAGCGTCAGCTCGCGCCAGTCCGCTGGTTCTGCACTGCGGGGACCACTCGGCTCCCCTGGGAGCTGGTTAGGTGCAAGTGCCTGGGTCTCCCCAGGAGTGTGGGCTGGA
>NW_027815910.1:0-277 GCF_054177405.1 Leptonychotes weddellii | reverse complement strand
GGCGGCCGTGGGCTGGTGCCTGACCCTCAGCAGAGTGGCCAGCGCCCCCTCTGGTCCGTGGCTCACACAGGACGCCCCCATGCCCAATGGGCAGGAGACGTGACCTGGGGACCAGCGGGCTCAGCGTCTCGCATCCCGGGCCTGTCGCAGCGAGGGATTTCTAACAGGGGGTGGGGGACACAATCCAAGGCGGAGCCCCGCGAAGGAGACGGCTCCCCCACCTCAAAGCCGCTGAGATCTGAGCTCCTGGGCCTCTGCGGCCGGGCCGGGCCGGGCC
>NW_027815909.1:0-277 GCF_054177405.1 Leptonychotes weddellii | reverse complement strand
TTGTTACCTACTGATGGATTAAGAGGAAAATTTTTCTTTTTTTTTTTTTTTTAAGATTTTTATTTATTTATTCATGAGAGAGAGAGAGAGAGAGGCAGAGGGAGAAGCAGACTCCCAAGGAGCAGAGAGCCCGATGCGGGACTCGATCTCAGGACCCTGGGATCATGACCTGAGCTGAAGGCAGACGCTCAACCATCTGAGCCACTCAGGCGCCCTAAGAGGAAAATTTTCATTCGCACCTGTGTTTAATAAGGCACCTCAGCACAGAACCACAAAA
>NW_027815908.1:0-2694 GCF_054177405.1 Leptonychotes weddellii | reverse complement strand
AAAAATGTACAAATGTATGCTTCCAGCAGTTAGTAGCTAAGTCAGCTAAAGCTTTGACTAAAGTTGAGAGTTGTCACTAGAAGGGTTTGGACACATCATGAAAAGCTCCTATTGTTTAACAAAACAATTTTGTCAATTACTGTCAATTGCTATTCGAACTGATCAATAGTGGTCAGTATCATTATTCTGACCATTGCCTTGGACAGAAAATAGAATGGTTGACATTATCAAGAACTGAAAATTCTTAATGAAATAACATAAATAAATGAAATGACATAAATCAGTACCAAATGACTGTGGACTTAAAAGAAATCAGAAGATTCATAATATATTTGTAGAGTAAAAAACATTTTAGCAAAAGTTGAAAATAATATTTACTTCCTATAATTTTTATATCAAAGATAAAGTATTTCTATCCAATGCATTCAGTTGAGTTCCAAACATGTAAGCCTTGCCCTAAATTTCCTCTTTGGTTCCAAGTCTACATTTCTCTCCTAATGCGGGATACATCTATTTTAATCTGCGTAGTTACACAGTCTAATAACTCCAAAGTCCAATTTCCAATTCTTCCCTGCTCTGCTATTTCTGTATGAGCACCTTCAAATCTCCTGTTTTCCAAGATCAACCAATCTGAACTCTGTTTAATGCAATCAAAAACACTGTCAATTCTTTTTAATATGCCAGCTTTTCTATTTCCACAAAATGAAATCTGGGCTTCTCATGCTTCTCTGAACACTGGACTACTACCGGTCTCCTTGCTACCCGTGGTTTTCCCATTTCTCACTCATTTGCTATTTTATGACCAGTGAATATTTTTAAGTTGTGACTGACTCAGCTACTCCCCATATCAAATGTTATAAATGGCCCCTGCTTACTGGATTGAACCCAAATACAGTAAATTGGCATTGCATGCCTGTATACTTTTATCCAGTTCAGCTGTCTGGTGACATTGTTGTTGTCCACCCCCACCCCTTCTTTTAAAGATTTATTCATTTTTATCTTAGAGAAAAAGAGGGGAGGAGGGACAGAGGAGAGGGGGAAAGAGTTCTAAGCAGGTTCCTCGTTGAGTGTAGAGTCCAACACGAGGCTCGATCTCATGATCCTGATATCACAACCTGAGCCAAAACCAAAAGTTGGACACTTAATCGACTGCACCACCCAGGCGCCCCTCCCCTCCCCCTTCTTTTAAAACATTCTCCAGGCCAGCTAAATCAGAGTATTATTGTGCTCTAAATGTAGTCTACATTTTTCCTAAAGATTTGTTCATATTATTCCTTGTCCTGAATACTTCACCTGCTCATCTCCTAGTCCTGTGTCTTCAGTATCTACTCTAACTTTCATATTTCTGTAATGTTTCAGTCCAAAGAAGACAAGAGCCTTCTGCTGGTGAATTTCCACTACATGTTTGTTCAGTCCTCTGGGCATTAATATTCGTTTTCTTATCTTATCCCTGTGGCTGGTCTGTTGATTTGTTCATGAGCAGGGACTATGACTGTCTCTTCTTCAATCTCCTGCAGTTACCTAATTCCTTAAGCAGAGTATTTGCTCTAAAGTAGCCGTTGGGTACCATGAACAGATAGGAAAAGCTGGGTGGGGAGTTCAGTGGGCTAGTACATATTAAAACATGCTTTAATATTATACAAAGATTTAAAAAATGATGTTTCTTCACAATTGATGAAACTAAGGTCACATTAGATATTCTAAGCTATGTGATACATTATACATGTAGAAAATCCCATAATCTGGAAAGTGATGATGGATTTCCCCCAAGCTAGGTTAACTCTGTGATGAAACTTTTTATTCTAAGTGACTGTTTTTTCAAAGGCCAGTATCATAATAAGGCTTTACTCAATTATCCTCTATAGTGATTGACAAAGCTGTTCAAAAATTGCCCTCCTCCCCAAGTAGCTAGCATGACTCACCGTATTTGAGCTTTTATTTTTCTGAAAGACAGAGAGAGAGAGAGAACTTTCTTTTTAATTTAATTATTTTTTTTTCCTCCAAGTCTTATTTCTTGTAAACCTGCAGCATCTTGCCTCATATAACTGGCATGCCTCAAACTGGATAGGCCTAGGAGGAAAAGTAACTTCCACTACTGATCAAGCTTCTCCCCAGGTCCCCAACCCACAAGAGGGAAAGAGAGATAAGACAGCTGAAACAACTATGACTTTTCATTTTTTTAGTTTCCATATTTTTACTCTACTTTTAAAGAAGCTTAAAAACAAGTATTTTGCGGGTGATTTCAATCCCTACCAACTAGTAAAGTTGGATTGATGCATTGTTTTTTTTCCTTCTTTTTAAAAAATTTTTTTATTGTTATGTTAATCCCCATACATTACATCATTAGTTTTAGATGTAGTGTTCCATGATTCATTGTTTGTGCATAACACCCAGTGCTCCATGCAGAATATGCCCTCCTCAATACCCATCACCAGGCTAACCCATCCTCCCAAAGCCCTCCCCTCTAGAACCCTCAGTTTGTTTTTCAGAGTCCATCATCTCTCATGGTTCGTCTACCCCTCCGATTTCCCCCCCTTCATTCTTCCCCTCCCGCTACCTTCTTCTTCTTCTTCTTTTTTTTCTTAACATATATTGCATTATTTGTTTCAGAGGTACAGATCTGAGATTCAACAGTCTTGCACAATTCACAGCACTTACCAGAGCACATACCCTCCCCAGTGTCTATCAGCCAGT
>NW_027815907.1:0-277 GCF_054177405.1 Leptonychotes weddellii | reverse complement strand
TGATGGTCCACCAGGTGGCGCCTCAAACAGCACAGTGACATCCGGATTTCCTTGTCACGCAACACCGCCCCATCCTCTTGCCCTAACAATCACCGTATACTGGGCGCCTGGGTGGCTCAGATGGTTAAGCGTCTGCCTTCGGCTCAGGTCATGATCCCGGAGTCCTGGGATCGAGTCCTGCATCGGGCTCCCTGCTCTGCGGGAAGTCTGCTTCTCCCTCTGCCTCTCTCTCTCTCTCTCTCATGAATAAATAAATAAAATCTTTAAAAAAAAAAAA
>NW_027815906.1:0-277 GCF_054177405.1 Leptonychotes weddellii | reverse complement strand
TCCCTCTGCCGCTTTCTCACTTTCTCTCTCAAACAAAAATCTTAAAAAAAAAAAAAATAGACAAAGTCAGTTTATATCGCTTGGAATGCAAAAGCCTGATTGATAGGCTTCACCATTACATAGTCTCCATTTTATTTTTGTTAAACATAAACAATTTTTGAAAACTTCTTTAGTTCTTTTGTTTTGGTTTTATTTTATTATTTTTTTTTAAAGATTTTATTTATTTATTTGAGAGAGAGAGAATGAGAGACAGAGCGCACGAGAGGGAAGAGGGCAG
>NW_027815905.1:0-277 GCF_054177405.1 Leptonychotes weddellii | reverse complement strand
GTGCTCTCTCTCATTCTCTCTCTCTCAAATAAATAAATAAAATTAAAAAAAAAAAAAGAAATTTATGTTTTCCTGCCTAATGGGAAATGTTTATACTAGTTTCATTATCAACTTTTAAATCCCATTGATCATACTTAATCTGAATTTGAAAGAAAGTTGAGGAAATACATTTTTTAAATTAAAGATATTTACTTATCACTTAATATTAAAACATAAAAATTTCAAAAAACCTAAAGGCTTTTTTCATTTAATAAAAATAATACACTTTTTTTTTTTT
>NW_027815904.1:0-277 GCF_054177405.1 Leptonychotes weddellii | reverse complement strand
CCTCCCTCTCATGCTCTCTGTCTCTCATTCTCTCTGTCTCAAATAAATAAATAAAATCTTAAAAAAAAAAAAAAAAAATGGAATTGGTAGAATGGAAAATCTCTCAAAACTGAGAATGCAGTACTGCATTATCTGAAATAACAAAGTCTCAAAGAAATAAAAGTGTGGAATTGACCTATAAAATGTATTTGGTTATACAGTCACATACTCTTAAAAAGTGAGATGGAGCACGCTTTTCTCTATATATTCTATGCGAAGCTCAAAAACTTAATTAAGT
>NW_027815903.1:0-277 GCF_054177405.1 Leptonychotes weddellii | reverse complement strand
GACATCCACAGGCAATCTGGGGACCTTGAGGAGGCTGCCAGGATGGACTGAAACAGAAATGGAGCCCTCTGGGTTTAGTTTAAATTTTCCTGACCCCCCCAGTTGAGACTCTGTGCTGTTATCGCTGCTCCACCAACCTGATTGTCCCCTAACAGTCTTCTCCCACCTTGTGCTTCCTCTTATTTAATTCTTTTTTTTTATTCTTATGTTAATCCCCATACATTACATCATTAGTTTTAGATGAAGTGTTCCATGATTCATTGTTTGTGCATAACAT
>NW_027815902.1:0-277 GCF_054177405.1 Leptonychotes weddellii | reverse complement strand
GAATATGTCCTTAAATGCCCCAAGCATTCAGTTAAAATTTCACAAAAATTACAATTAAAGAGTATGGCTACATTAGCTCCAACATATCCTTTAGATTTATCCTAATGAAGCCCCAAACAGCCCTCAGAGCATAAAGCTGATTCTTCAGTTATTTACTTTCCAGAAAAAAGAATCAATTTTGTTTAAAGACAATAATGTGAAAGGTCTAAACATGAGTCAAATACACATACAGCATATAATAAAAAATTACTAGAAAACGAAGCAGGGAAATATAACA
>NW_027815901.1:0-277 GCF_054177405.1 Leptonychotes weddellii | reverse complement strand
TTGAAATGGTGATGGTCTAGGAGAAATCAGTGCTTCCTTTGCTTTGTGGTCTTGGTAAACACTCAAGAGGCAGACTGAAAAAAAAAAAAAGTCAACAGCAGATGGCTCCTAGCAGAGATGTTCCTAATCATTGAATTGTCTCAAGGAGAAACCCAAGGAGAAACACTTTTGAAGGGGATTGTTACTGAGATTCCGACACCCCATCTGTTCTCGGAGTCTCATGTATATGACACAAGCTTCATGACTTCAGTTATAATGGCTAGAATCTAGAAATCTA
>NW_027815900.1:0-277 GCF_054177405.1 Leptonychotes weddellii | reverse complement strand
CACCCGGGCGCCCCGAAATTTTCAAAATTTGTGAGCTATTTTACATTTTTTTCTAAACTTTTTTTTTTTTTTTTAAGATTTTATTTATTTTTTGACAGAGAGAGACACAGTGAGAGAGGGAACACAAGCAAGGGGAGTGGGAGAGGGAGAAGCTGGCTTCCTGCGGAGCAAGGAGCCTGATATGGGACTCAATCCCAGGACCCTGGGATCATGACCTGAGCCGAAGGCAGAGGCTTAACGACTGAGCCACCCAGGCGCCCCTTTTTCCTAAGATTTT
>NW_027815899.1:0-277 GCF_054177405.1 Leptonychotes weddellii | reverse complement strand
TCTGTACAACCAACGCAGGGCTCGAACTCACAACCCCAACATCAAGAGTCATGCCCTCCACTGACTGAGCCAGCCAGGAGCCCCCCAAAATAAAATCTTGAAAAACAAAGTATAAAAATTTCTGCCAATTGAAACCAGGAATACAAGCCCCCAGCAGGCCCCACAATTAGATATATGGCTCCTAGCTGCCTCTGATCAGGGTTAAGTAGCCCTTAGTTACCGTTTATTTTTTACTTATTTATTTTTCCTTAGTTACCATTTAAAGAAACCTTTTTTT
>NW_027815898.1:0-277 GCF_054177405.1 Leptonychotes weddellii | reverse complement strand
TTTCTTCGATCTCCTGGTGAGTTTGTAGGTGTTCAGAATGGTTTGATCCCTATCCAGCTGAATTCCTGAGAGGAGAGAAAATCCAGGTCTCCTACTCCTCCGCCATCTTGCTCCGCCCTCCCCCTATAATGAAACATTTTTATAAAAAATTTTAAATATGTCTGAGCAAAAGTCTAGAACATCGAATACTCAAGAAAAATATGTTTTTTTAAATTATCCTAAATCAAAAATTTATCTAAATAGATCATTCAGAACTGATCATGTGTATATATGTTCT
>NW_027815897.1:0-2694 GCF_054177405.1 Leptonychotes weddellii | reverse complement strand
CTGATATGAGGAATTCTTAATCTCAGGAAAGAAACTGAGGGTTGCTGGAGTGGTGGGGGTGGGAGGGATGGGGTGGCTGGGTGATAGACATTGGGAAGGGTATGTGCTATGGTGAGTGCTGTGAATTGTGTATATAGTTTTCAAAACTCATCTAACTCTATCTATACTTACATAGAACATATTTATTTTATGTGAGTTATACTTCAATAAGGTTTATCCTAAAAAGCATAAATATGTTAAAAGACATCAAAACTTACATAGGTATATTGGCAAATTTGGGAGCCAAACTTTAAAAAGAAGAAATGCTCAAAGAAGCAATCCTGTCATTGGTGCTGCTTTTTCCTCAAATTATAGCAATTGCTGATTCTAAAAGTAGGTACAGAGAGTGTACAAAACCAAGCATCACTTTCTGTGGAGTCACTAATAGTATATTGACAAATATTTCAGTAATTGGCCCTAGGAAGGAGGTGAGACCTTGGGAAATAAGCCCACACATTCGGTTGGGACTCTGAAAGGAGTGAGGCTGAGGTACATGTAGAATTTCCCTTGTATAGTTTGAAGCCAAGCTTCAGATCATATTATTCCTTAAATAAGTCATCCTGCTGTGGGATTTCTAGTTCCTTTAGCTTATCTTCCTAACAGAAGCATGAGCAAATCCTGTCTGGAGAAAGGTCGCATCACCCAGAGTCTCAAATTGTATCTATAGTTTTTCACATTAAATCTCACATTAATATATCTGACAACTAAATGAGTATATGGGTGGGGGAGGGGGGAAAACCAAATACCAAGAAAATATTTTAGACAACCAAGAAATCCAAATAATGGAGTTAACAGACATGGACTTTAAAACCATACAAAAAGATCAAATGGATTTGTTAGATAAAAACTTGTAATAACTGAAAATAATATTCACTTAATAGATAAGATGTAGAGGAAAAGAGAATAAGCAAACTGGAAGACTGGTCAGAAGAAAATATTACAGTGATGTCATAGAGAAGCAAATAGGTGGATATTTGAAGAAGGACCATAAGAGATATGTTGGTTATAGTGAAAAAAGACTGATTGGAATGAAGAAGATGGTGGAGAGAGAATAAGGTTGAACAGTACTTGAAGAGATACTGGTTAAAGAATGTTAGAAGACTGAAGAAAGATCAATCTGCAAATTAAAAAAAGCATTATAAACAAACTTAACAAAGGTAAATTAAAAGCAAACATACATAGGTACATTATAGCAAAACTAATAAAAATTGATGAAAAGGAGAAAGTCTTCAAAGCACTCAAAGAAAAGAAAAATTGTGTTTAAAGGGGGAACAAAACATTTACAAGTGACTTGGTAACAGAAATGATGGAAATTAGAATTCAATGGAATAATATATTCAAAGAACTAAAAGAAAATATTTGCCAACACAAACCTGTGTATCAAGTGAAACTATCAAAATTAAGTAAAAATGATGACATTCTCTCCTTTTTTTCTTTTCCCCCCTTCCCATATGTTCATCTGTTTTCTTTCTTAAATTCCACCTATGAGTGAGATCATATGGTATTTGTCTTTATCTGACTGACTTATTTCACTTAGCATGATACACTCTAGCTCCATCCATGTCATTGCAAATGGCAAGATTTCATTCTTTTTGATTGCTAAGTGCTCTGGAGAACAAACTGAGGCTGGATGGAGGGAGGTGGGTCAGGGATGAGCCAGATCAGTGATAGGTATTAAAGGGTGTTGTGAATCACTGAATTCTACTCCAGAAACCAATATTGCACTGTAAGTTCACTAACAAAATTTAAATAAAAAATAAATAAATGAAATACTCTAAGTGAAAAAATAAATTTTTTAGACAAACAAAAAAATGATGACATTTTTGGACCTATAAAGCCAAGACATTTCACCATTAGGCCTTCATTAAAGAAATATTAAAGGAGGTTCTTTGTGTAAATTTAAGATTCCAGAAGCACTATTAGCAATTAAAGAGTAAACAGAAACAAAATGGATATATAAATGGGTAATTCTAAATTACTGTTGATTGTATAAAATCATCATCATCATTATCATATCATCATCGGCCTAGGCCTAATATATATGCAGAAGTAAAATATATGAAAAAATACACATGAATCAGAACAAAGATAAATGGAATAGAAATGTTTTAATTTCCTTTAATTGCCCCAGAAATACACAGATTTTTATTTTAATAAGGGGTGTCTGCTGGAATCCCTATATAACCCCTAAGATTTTAGTATGAGAATGTGTAATTAGGAGATAATAAACGAAAAATGGAATAATAAAAATTAAGCCAAAATAAAGCAAGAGGATTGAAAAAGAGTACAAGTGAGATAAATGTGAATATATCTATATTTCTTTTTTTAAATTTTATTATGTTATGTTAGTCACCATACAATACATCATTAGTTTTTGATGTAGTGATCCACGATGCATTGTTTTCGTATAACACCCAATGCTCCATGCAGTACGTGCCTGCCTTAATACCCATCACCAGGCTAACCCATCCCCCCACTGCCTCCCCTCTAAAGCCTTCAGTTTGTTTTTCAGAGTCCATAGTCTCTCATGGTTCATCTCCCCCTCTGATTTCCCCCCTTCATTTTTCCCTTCCTTCTCCTAATGTCCTCCATGCTATTCCTTATGTTCCACAAATAAGTGAAACCATATGATAATTGACTTTCTCTGCTTGACTT
>NW_027815896.1:0-277 GCF_054177405.1 Leptonychotes weddellii | reverse complement strand
TGGAATGATAAAGGTAAAGAAATTGTTTTGTTTAAAGATATCAAAGATCATAGCAGAGCTTACTGGCAAATTGCTATCTTTTTTTTTTTTTAGTTTCTAGGTAATTTAAGGTTTTTCTTGGAAATTGACTTCTGAGTATTTGTGAATAACTTCTCACATCGTATCAACTGCAAACAAATCCACTATTGAATAAATTCCTCATGTAAAGTTTGGGAACTAGCTTGAACTTTAAAATATTCTACAAATATTCCATATTTAGCTAAAATTGCATAATTAC
>NW_027815895.1:0-277 GCF_054177405.1 Leptonychotes weddellii | reverse complement strand
GTACGTACATGTGTATAAAGAGAGACAGAGAAAGATTTGAAAAACTTTCACCAAAAAATTTACAATAATTCTCTGAGTAGTAGCATTAAGGGTCATTTTCATTTTCTTCTTTACATTTTTTCTGTTTTCCAACTGTTCTACATTGATAACACATTTCATATTATCAAGGGAGAAAATTATTTTTAAATGTCCTTTGGCAACCAATAAGATCGCACATGTTCCAACATTTCTAGGCTTACAACACACTCCTTCACATTTTCTTGCAATAAATGTGTTT
>NW_027815894.1:0-277 GCF_054177405.1 Leptonychotes weddellii | reverse complement strand
TGACAGGGCTGCTTTCCTGGGAAGCTTCTGGAGAAACAGAAAACCTGACAGGAGGAATGCACTGCTCCAGGCTTTTACACCCTTCAGTCAATCATAATCAAGCACCATTACCATGTGCAGGACTCCAACTATGTGCAGGAACTGGAACGGGGACTTTTTAGGTCCTGTCTTCCTGACTCTCCAAGGAGATGTGGGGAGAGATGACAGGGATGGGGTAGTGCCAGAGACAGAAGCAGAGCCTCCCTCCCACCCCAGCCCTTTCCCAGCTTACGTTCCC
>NW_027815893.1:0-277 GCF_054177405.1 Leptonychotes weddellii | reverse complement strand
AAAAAAAAAAATAAAATGGTGTAATTATCATCCTTTGAGGATTGATGGCAAATGGGCAAGTTACCCAATTTACCTTAGCTTGGAGAATTGGAATACATGTCTGCCTCTTGTGTTTCCATATTTTTTCTCTGGGATTCCTCCAAGATTACTGATAGATTCTGCAGCTTCACTTGCTTGTCCTGTCATTACGCTGGGATATGAGTTACCTGGGCTGGGTTAGAACAGTGAGACACTTAATTCTTCTTACTCATCTTGGCCTCCAGTTCCTTTTAACCAT
>NW_027815892.1:0-277 GCF_054177405.1 Leptonychotes weddellii | reverse complement strand
GCCCCAGCCCCCTCCCAAATCTGGGATGCATGGCAGGGTCCAGGACATTTAGGGTGATGAGTTTGGTACTCAGCATGGAGCAAGGTATTAATGGGAAAGAAGCAAAATTTAGGGGAGAAACTTGGAATGAACCAGGAGGCACCAGAACCCTGGGAAATGGGACTGGTGGTTGGGCACCATGGCTCTGCATCCCCCCCCCGCCACCCCAGGAGGGAGGGGATCCAGTGGTGAGCACAGTGTAACCCAGAGTCTTTGGCTGGTGTGGCAAAGGCCCAGA
>NW_027815891.1:0-277 GCF_054177405.1 Leptonychotes weddellii | reverse complement strand
TCTCCCTCTCCCACTCCCCCTGCTTGTGTTCCTCCTCTAGCTATCTCTCTCTCTGTCAAATAAATAAATAAAATCTTTAAAAAAAAAAAAGCATTCAGATATTGCCTCAATTAAGTTATACTACCTAGGGATTGTTTTTATTTGCAGATTCCAAGAGATATCCTGGGTGTCCTGAATTTAAGGATCGCACAAGATTTGAAGACTGGATTATACCAAATTCATAGAAAATGCTGGTGGGATGAACTGAATGACTAAAAACGTGACTGCTGAGCGAAAT
>NW_027815890.1:0-277 GCF_054177405.1 Leptonychotes weddellii | reverse complement strand
TGACAATGATATCTCACAAGTGGCAAACTAATAAGACATAGAAGAATATGATTAAATTTTTTAAAATATGATTAAAAACATCAAAGAAAGATAGCTTTTAATCTATTCAAAAAGGATTCATCTTATTCTATTTCTTTTTTGTTGTTGTTATGTTAGTCACCATACATCATTAGTTTTTGATGTAGTGATCCACGATCCACTGTTTTCGTATAACACCCAGTGCTCCATGCAAAACGTGCCCTCCTTAATACCCATCACCGGGCTAACCCCTCCCCCC
>NW_027815888.1:0-277 GCF_054177405.1 Leptonychotes weddellii | reverse complement strand
CATGATTCATTGTTTGTGCATAACACCCAGTGCTCCAGAATGTGCCCTCCTCAATACCCACCACCAGGCTAACCCATCATCTCACCCCTCTCCCCTCTAGAACCCTCAGTTTGTTTTTCAGAGTCCATCGTCTCTCATGGTTCGTCTACCCCTCCGATTTCCCCCGCTTCATTCTTCCCCTCCTGCTACCTTCTTCTTCGTCTTCTTTTTCTTAACATATATTGCATTATTTGTTTCAGAGGTACAGATCTGAGATTCAACAGTCTTGCACAATTCA
>NW_027815887.1:0-277 GCF_054177405.1 Leptonychotes weddellii | reverse complement strand
ACAGATGTAGTTCAAATTCACTTATTCAGCTGCAGTGTCATATTTCATTTGTGAATAGGCCACACATTATATAATTTTTCATGTGTTTTGAATTAATAATCCCCAAATTCAAATTATTTTCCATTTTCACCATTACTGTGTTGAAATAAACATGTTTTTTTCTGAAATAAACATTTTATCTTGGCTTCCTTATGGACTCTTGAAAGTATCTCTACAGGGCATGTATCTACAAGTAGATTTCAACTTTAGCAATTTTGTTAAACTCTGCCCCAAAACC
>NW_027815886.1:0-2694 GCF_054177405.1 Leptonychotes weddellii | reverse complement strand
ACCATTGCTAGCCTGAATTCCATCTCCAACATCTTGGTTATATCTGCATCCATTTGTAAATCTGCAGCATAAGTCATAATCTCTGAGTCTTTTCTGTATTGGGGGCTCCTCCTCCTAGTCATTCTGTTGATGGGTGGTTGAGGGAATGTATAGAGTTCAAATTATTGACCAGAACCCAAGCAAGATGCACCTGTTTTCTTGGGACTTTAGGGTTGCTGGCCTCTTGTTTTCCCAGCCTGTCTTCTGCAGGAGGGGCCTGCCCTGCTGTTACTCAGGCAACCCTATTTGGGTGGAGTTGCCCTGCCCAGCTGTGGTGGGGTATGGGCTCAGGGGGAATCAGTTTTGGGGGGCTTTTGTTCTCTGGCGGCTTTCCCTGGCGGCTTTCTGTGTCTCTTCCGCAAGTCAGAGCAGAAGAGACCGTTTCCAACCCTCTACCTCAAAGCAGAGAGACTGCAGTCTGTTCTTCAGTGAGCTCTCTAGGCCACACTGTCTCCGTTTCTGTCTGTGCTGCTATAAACTGCAGTGTCCTGGGTTGTGCGTCCCTCTGCAGCGCTCCCAGTCCTGCCTCCAAGTCGGGCCCGTCTCTGCCCTTTGTGCTTCTAAAACCACCAGCCACTCCCAGTTCAGGCACGTGACCCCATGGCTCCGGGTTCCCGCCCTAGAGGCTGCCCTAGAGTCCTTTCCCTGCCGCTACCGGTCTGCAAGTCTGTGCCCAGTCCGCAGCACGCCAGGCTGTCACTCACTGGCAGTGTAGGATCCCCATGGCCAGGCACCCTCCCACTGCCATTTATCCTCCAATATCTGCCCACAGAATCACGGCTCCCCGCTTCGTACCTCAAAACCAGCTGCCTGTGATATTCTGTTTGTAGAGATCCAGATCTTCTTACATCTCAGGCTAGTTTCATGGGTGCTCAGAGTGGTCTGGTAGATATCCAGCTCAATTCTGGGGACCAGCTGAAATAGAGTCCCCTACTCCTCCACCATCTTCCCCCCTCCCAAGAATCATCGTTTTCTTTTAGCAAAATCATGTTACCATGATTTTTCATGCTCTTTAATGAGATTTTCCTCTGCCAGATCATTTGAAGTAGTAAACACTTTTTGCATGTACGTAAAGACAATTTTAACAGTTCACAGGTTGGCAATTAGAGGCTCTTCTTTTGTAGTATAGCAGGTAGCAGAATAGCACAAGTTTTTTATTTCTCTGGCCAGAGCTGCTTTGGTGGCTATTTAAGACCAGGCTCAAAAGGAAAGTGGGAAGCTGGCAACCAAGTACAGGCATGATGCACTAATCCCTTGGGCTTTGGGGGTGCCCCACAGTCCAAGAGGGGGATCCTCAAGTTCAGGAGTCCTGGTGGGGCTGGGTGTTCTCTTGCTGAATTCCCATGACAGATGGGGCATAAACTGTTTCATCTTGTCTGCCTCCTTCCATTGACTTTTCTTTCCCCACACCCCCACCCAGTCATAGATGCTTTGCCTCAGAGGACCTGCTCTGCAAGTTAACAGCTCTGGAGTCCTCCAGATGGAGCCCACAGGGTCAGGTAACTCTTCACTCACCCTTTTCCACCCCCACCCTCTCTGCCAGAGGGGTCACAGATGTTGCCACCAGTGTAGAAGCCAAGGTAATAGGCCTTACCACTGCTGCCTGGGCTCTGGTCTCCATGAGGCCCAATCCACACCCCTTCAGATGTAAACATGGATGGATCTCTTTGGCGTCTGGGTGTGCTATGCAGAGGAACCTCTGTTGGGGTTTGGATGTCCTACTAATTGTAAATCAAAGGGGAGAAACAAATGGAAGAACTCATGCTGCCATGATGCTGACCCCACTCCTCACAAGAGTGATGATTTTAACTATTCTTTCTGGAATTACATGGACAGTTTGTCCACTTGTTTCAAAAGATTCCTCTTATGTGTGTGGATAATTCATATCACATCCATACCTTCCTTCCCTCTCCATTTCAAAGGAAAGTGCCCATAGACCATCCAAAAGTAATCCAGTGTCATAAAGCCACAAGGTATATGGAAGGGGAAGAAAACATGTCAGAATATATTAACATATAGAGTATTTAAAATACATACAAAGGTCCCAAAGAGTACATCTATGACTTTATTGTTGAGGTGAACCATTTTAATAAATTTGAAAATTCCTCCACTACCCTCCCCACATACTGCAAGCAGTCCAGTGCCCTCCTCCAAGATACAGTTCAGTTTAGATGTTCATATCAGTTAGCGTCCAGTCAGGAGGCAGAAATCACATCAGTCATTTTGACAGGGAAAATTTGACATAAAGATTTATTAACTAGCAAAATGTGTTTAACTATGAAAGAGGTAAAAGAAAGCTCTAAAGAAATCAGAAATGGGAGATACAGGAAGCAGACACTACATCTAAGGCTGAGGTAGAGCACCCAAAGAAGGAAGACATTTGGAAGAGGTAAGACAGAGATTCTGTTTATTGGAGAAGGTGGGACCAGGGTCCCCAGGAAGAGAAAGGAGTTTGCCATCATGCCACAGGTCAAGCCTGTTTGGCAGGAAAAATCCCACTAGTGAACTGGCAAGACTCCCCGGGAAGCAGCCTCCTCTAGTATACAGCCTGTTCCAATGCCATACTCATTCACTAAAAGGTGAGAGAAGCTAGGTCTTCTCCAGGCCACTAGCAGTAGTATTGTAGCATCAAGAAAAAAAGCACCAGAACAAGAA
>NW_027815885.1:0-277 GCF_054177405.1 Leptonychotes weddellii | reverse complement strand
ACAATGAATCATGGAACACTACATCTAAAACTAATGATGTAATGTATGGGGATTAACATAAGAATAAAAAAAAATTAAAAAAAAAAAAAGGGTTGAGGGGGAAATGAGGCATGCTGAGATACCCAGAGTCTAGCAGCAGTGGAAAGCCATTGCCGCTTCTGAGGCTGAAGGGGAAGAAGCAGACAGTGCTGAGAACCAGAATCAAGGAAGAGATGCTGCCAGCAGGTGTGGCCAGATTCCTGCCAGAACCGTAGCCTGAAACAAGGCTGAAGCCAGG
>NW_027815884.1:0-277 GCF_054177405.1 Leptonychotes weddellii | reverse complement strand
AGTTGTAAACTTGCTGCCGGAGCACTGAAGGCATGCCAAACACACAAATGCTAGGAGATATTATAAGGCATTTAAGGAAATTTTGACAATGGCTGGGAGATTTATACAACATATTTAAGGAAATCTTGGTCCAGTCATTAGCTGACAACTAATCTTTTTCTTTTTTAAATTTTTTATTGTTATGTTAATCACCATACATTACATCATTAGTTTTAGATGTAGTGTTCCATGATTCATTGTTTGTGCATAACACCCAGTGCTCCATGCAGAATGTGCC
>NW_027815883.1:0-277 GCF_054177405.1 Leptonychotes weddellii | reverse complement strand
TCTCCCTCTGACCCTCCTCCCTCTCATGCTCTCTGTCTCTCATTCTCTCTGTCTCAAATAAATAAATAAAATCTTTAAAAAAAAAAAAAAAAAAGATGATGATAGATGGCTAAATGTGCTTGTAGGCTTCTGTGGAAAGTTCACTTTTTGATGCTTTTATTTCTCTCATTTAAATAGTAAGGAAGACCTTCAGTGGAAAGTGAGGATGAGGAAAAGGTGCTAGAGATTTGAAGAAAGGAGAGAAGGTATGAAACTGTTATCTAGGAGAGTGGGAGAA
>NW_027815882.1:0-277 GCF_054177405.1 Leptonychotes weddellii | reverse complement strand
CGAGCCCTGGTTCCATCAGAGACCCGGGGAGACGCAGGGAGACATGGGGAGACGCTGGCTCTGCAACCCCGTCCGGTCCCGGCCTTAGCATCTCAGAGAGGCCGCCTCTGTGGGGTTGAAGGGAAGTGCAGCCCTCAGGCATTTTCTGAGTGGTGGAGGAGGGTTAGAAACCAGAACCCAGACTGGTCCTCGTTGGCCCTCCCAGTGGCGCCCAGGAGGGTCTGGTCAGCGCTTCCCAGCACACCCTGACCACAGCGCTGCACTCCTAGCAGAGGGT
>NW_027815881.1:0-277 GCF_054177405.1 Leptonychotes weddellii | reverse complement strand
GAGGGACAATTGTTTCTAGAACTGAAAGGCAAGTGAGAGGCTATTGTGCAGGAAAATTGCTCATAAACAGAGAGAGAAGCTCGGTCCTCCCCCGTAGTCAGCACTGACTTCTGTGTGTGCAGATATGAGGAATGCTCATTTACAAATGGCTCAGCAAGACAAGACTGCTCAGCAAGACCAGCTATGCATTCTAACTCTCCTTTCAGGTGACAGTTTTCCTGCACACAGTCTTGGTCTGGTGTGCACACTGTTCTCAGGGGGTGTCTGGCTGGTTGGA
>NW_027815880.1:0-277 GCF_054177405.1 Leptonychotes weddellii | reverse complement strand
TTTTTGAAGCCCTTTGCCAGCAAGTAAATCATAATAAACTGACCTTTAGGGAGCTGATTTTCAAAATGTAATGCAAGTTTTTGTGGTTCTGTGCTGAGGTGCCTTATTAAACACAGGTGCGAATGAAAATTTTCCTCTTAGGGCGCCTGAGTGGCTCAGATGGTTGAGCGTCTGCCTTCAGCTCAGGTCATGATCCCAGGGTCCTGAGATCGAGTCCCGCATCGGGCTCTCTGCTCCTTGGGAGTCTGCTTCTCCCTCTGCCTCTCTCTCTCTCTCT
>NW_027815878.1:0-277 GCF_054177405.1 Leptonychotes weddellii | reverse complement strand
TAAACCTTATTAATTCCACCCTCTGAGTGAAGACTGACGTCAGATGAAATAAAAACCCCGATCAAGTGTTTTAATCCAAACCTATTGAGTGAGAAATTTAAAAATATATATATAGTGTCTCTTTAATGCACCATGTAATTTCTGCCTGTCTTTCCAGTTTTAAAAGAAGTGACGCACGGAATATTTTCAGGGGGTGGAGAGAGATGGCGGAGGAGTAGGAGACCTGGATTTCGTCTCCTCTCAGGAATTCAGCTGGATAGGGATCAAACCATTCTGA
>NW_027815877.1:0-277 GCF_054177405.1 Leptonychotes weddellii | reverse complement strand
AAGAGGGAGAGAGAAAGAGTACTCAAGACAGAAATCAGTCTTTTTGGGGGCGCCTGGGTGGCTCAGTTGGTTAAGCGGCTGCCGTTGGCTCAGGTCATGATCCTGGAGTCCCGGGATGGAGCCCCGCATCGGGCTCCCTGCTCAGCGGGGAGTCTGCTTCTCCCTCTCCCACTCCCCCCTCTTGTGCTCTCTCTCTCTCTCTCAAATAAATAAATAAAATCTTAAAAAAAAAAGAAATCAGTCTTTTTGTATCCTAATCTTAGAAGTGGCCTTTCTT
>NW_027815876.1:0-2694 GCF_054177405.1 Leptonychotes weddellii | reverse complement strand
TGGGATCATGACCTGAGCTGAAGACAGACATTTAACGACTGAGTCACCCAGGAGCCCCAGATTTTAGTTTTTTAACTAAAGCTTTTTTCTTAATCATTAAAAAAAATAGATAATACATGAACCTGATACTTAGAGGCTATGCTAGGGTATACAGTGAAAAAAAAAGTCTGTGTCCCAGCCACCCAGTTTTTCCCCGGATGGAACCACTGTTATGAATATGTGTGCTTCAATATTCAGTACATAGAGATACCAGTTACTTTTATTTCCTTGTTTAGAAGTGATAGTGCACTATACATTCTGCTTTGCATCTTTTTTTTTTTTTAAAGATTTTATTTATTTATTTGAGACAGAGAGAATGAGAGAGAGAGAGAGAGAGAGAGAGAGAGCACATGAGAGGGGGGAGGGTCAGAGGCAGAAGCAGGCTCCCCGCCAAGCAGGGAGCCCGATGCGGGACTCAATCCAGGGACTCCAGGATCATGACCTGAGCCGAAGGCAGTCGCTTAACCAACTGAGCCACCCAGGCGCCCTCTGCTTTGCATCTTGTGGCTTATTCCACGAGAGTACATTAGAGTGCCTCATCTTTGTCTTCACAGTTGCACAGTTCTTCAGTGTATAGATTTAACCTACCAGTGCACATTTCCCCCCAGCTTTGCTATTATAAATAGTGTTGTAGTTAGCAACTTTGTATGTTTGCCATCTTGCACTTGTGAGTATTCTTGTAGGATAAATTTCTAAAAGTGGAATTTCAGAGTCAAAGGGAATGTGTACATTTAGTTTTGATAAATACTGTCAACTTTCTCTGTGTGGGGGTTGTTCTATCCTCAGTAGAGGAGAGGGCTGCTTTACCCATAATTTTACCAACCTGGAGTATTAATAGTTTTATTGAATATTTGCAAATTTTGTAGGTGAAAATGGTATTTCATTGTAGTTTCATTTTCATATTATCTAAGTTTGAGTGAAGCTGAGCATCTTTTTTAAAAATTATTATTATTATTATTATTTTTAGGTAGGCCCCACACCCACTGTGTTAAAACCATGAGATAAAAGTCACGTGCTCTACCAACAGAGCCAGCCAGGCATCCCTGAGCATCTTTATATATGTTTAAAAACCATTTGTATTTCCTTTTCTGTCAGCTGTTTTAGTAAAATCCTTTGCTCATTTTTCTGTTGAGTCATTGGCTTTTCTTTTCTTTTTTTTTAAAAGATTTTATTGAGAGAGAGAGAGTGTGAGAGAGTGAGCACAAGTGGGTTGAGGGGCAGAGGGAGAAGTAGACTCTCTGCTGAGCAGGGAGGCTATGCAGGCTCGATCCTGGGATTTAAGGATCATGACCTGAGCCGAAGGCAGATGCTTAACCGACTAAGCCACCCAGGTGCCCCGAGTTACTGGCTTTTCTTACTGATTTGTAAGAGCTCTTTATATATTGAGGGAATTGACTCTTTGGATGCCGTATGTGTAGTAAGTAATCCAGTTTGCCCTTTAACTTTTGACTTTAAGGTTTTAAAAATAATTTAGACTTTTATTATTATTTTTAAAAATAATTTAGAATTTTAAAACATTTTTTATTTTATAAATGTTTTTTATTTTTAGCTTTTAGGCTTTATGTCATTTTTTAGAGAGTCCTTATTTATACTGATAATATACAATAACATTCCCCTGTGCTTGCTTCTAGTATTTTTACAATGTAAAGACTTTTAACATGTAACCCTTTGATTCATTTTGAATTTATTTTTGGTGTGAGGAGTGAGGTAGAGATCCTGCTTTATTTATTTATTTTCTCTAGATGATGTTTGGATAATAAATACTGATCATCAACTTGGCTCTCTCATTAAATATGCTCTGGGGTTTGCCATGCCTTCTAGTCTATGAATTGAGATCTTAACTTTTTTTTTTTCTTCAGAACAAGGCAGGTTCAACTGTTGATTTCTGAAACATAAAAAGATCATTTTAGAGAAATTAGCTAGAATTTTCCAGAGTACTTTCAAGCAAGTTGTATTGTGCCGTTAAAAAAGATTAATAGTGTGTAATGAAGTTGGCATTGAGAAAAGAGGTTTTAGATTAACAGCGTTGGCATACATACTGTGAAGAGATGAATCAACTTGCCAAACTACCATAATTTATTCTTTCTGTTAAAGGAGACTACAATTCAGGATTTGAAAACTGTGTGGCTGACTTTCTAGATCACTCTTTTTTGAGGTGTATTCTACTAATGAGTGCTGTGGCATTAAGAAAGAAAGGGTTTAGTGGTCAAATTTCAGAAATTATGGATTAAGCCAAGTTAAACAGATTATTTAACCTGTGGGTTAAATCTTTATCATGGACTGTAAGTTCTGACTCTCCAAGGGAGAAGATCGTGTAAGCAATACTTCTTAAACCTAGTTTACTGTCAGACTCTTCTCACAGACCATCTTTCTTAGGACTGGTGTTCCAGAGTTGTGCTTTTTTTTGTTTTTGTTTTTTAATTTTTATTTATTTATTTTTTAAGATTTTTTTAAGTTTTTTTTTTTTTTTAAGATTTTATTTATTTATTTGACAGAGAGAGAGACAGCTAGAGAGGGAACACAAGCAGGGGGAGTGGGAGAGGGAGAAGCAGGCTTCCCGCCGAGCAGGGAGCCTGATGCGGGGCTCGATCCCAGGACCCTTGGATCATGACCTGAGCCGAAGGCAGACGCTTAACGACTGAGCCACCCAGGCGC
>NW_027815875.1:0-277 GCF_054177405.1 Leptonychotes weddellii | reverse complement strand
CCACCCAGGCGCCCCATGGACAACTACTCTTTATCAGTCACAGTTTGAGAGCATGAGGGGGCAAAGAAAAGCATGACATAAGATACCCTGAATGTGGGACAGGGAGGCGGACATAGAAATGAATATGTGTGGTAAGTTGTAGGTGCTATTCTAGCTGTAAGCCAGGTAAGTGTTCAAGTGGCCAACATAGCAATTTTAACGTTACATTATCATGGAGTTGATACTAAATGTAGTTTCCATGTCTTGGTAACGCGCCAATGCGCAGTTGTGAAGGAAC
>NW_027815874.1:0-277 GCF_054177405.1 Leptonychotes weddellii | reverse complement strand
TGACAGGGCTGCTTTCCTGGGAAGCTTCTGGAGAAACAGAAAACCTGACAGGAGGAATGCACTGCTCCAGGCTTCTATACCCTTCAGTCAATCATAATCAAGCACCATTACCATGTGCAGGACTCCAACTATGTGCAGGAACTGGAACGGGGACTTTTTAGGTCCTGTCTTCCTGACTCTCCAAGGAGATGTGGGGAGATGACAGGGATGGGGTAGTGCCAGAGACAGAAGTAGAGCCTCCCTCCCACCCCAGCCCTTTCCCAGCTTACGTTCCCAG
>NW_027815873.1:0-277 GCF_054177405.1 Leptonychotes weddellii | reverse complement strand
CTTTGGCCCTATGAAACAAACTCTAAAAAAAGAAAGGTATTAATGTATATGATCTGAATATCTTCTACAATACTAGGGCCGATAATGTATCAAATATGTGCCAATGAAATTATTAATAACTATTAAATAAATGTTATTTGCTATTAGCTCCATTTTCTTTCTAGTAGATAAATGTGGTGTGGATCATGTAATAGACACAATAAATTCCTACTGACCAATTAACAAAGCTTAAAAAATCACTGGAACCATATGAAATATAGAAGTTGAGAACATACTT
>NW_027815872.1:0-277 GCF_054177405.1 Leptonychotes weddellii | reverse complement strand
TATATATACACATCAAAGGAGCTTGTTTTTGATCTAGGCAGGAATACTTGTGGAGAAACTGATGTCATAAAATGATCTTTTTTTTTTTTTTTAAAGATTTTGATTTATTTAGAGAGAGAGCGTGAGCAGGGGTCGGGGGAGGGAGAAAGAATCTCAAGCAGACTCCCCGCTGAATGCAGAGCTCCCCATGGAGCTCGATCCCAGGACCCTGAGATCATGACCTGAGCCGAAATCAAGAGTTGGACATGCAACCGACTGAGCTACCCGAGCGCCCCAT
>NW_027815871.1:0-277 GCF_054177405.1 Leptonychotes weddellii | reverse complement strand
AAATTTTAGAAAATATTTTTAAAATGACATTTACTCGTGGATTGGTCATTCAGGGACAACTGTATTTTACATATTTTCGATTGCATATATATGTATCAAAACGAATCCTAGTATATCTACGGTTGTCTCTCTTGCTCTTCACTCTCACTCACTGTGAATAGCACTTCATGACATCACGAATATCAACTCATGTCGTTAAATGGTCTTCAAAAATTTCTTATGACGGCTTAATTTTACATTGGGCAGATGTTCCCTATTTTGTTTTCCTATCTCTTGG
>NW_027815870.1:0-277 GCF_054177405.1 Leptonychotes weddellii | reverse complement strand
TGATCCCTATCCAGCTGAATTCCTGAGAGGAGACGAAATCCAGGTCTCCTACTCCTCCGCCATCTTGCTCCGCTCCCCGAGGAGTATTCAGTTCTTATCAGCACAGAATCACAAAGAATTTCTCTGTGAGGCATATACTCAATAATGCATATGACTACAAAGGCATCATGCATTTGAAAAATGAGACTTATATGAAATAGTATTTATTAAAATTGCTGTGTTGATAGGACACAGACTCGTAACAATAGTACAGAAAGTACATTTGAAAGTACTAGTT
>NW_027815869.1:0-277 GCF_054177405.1 Leptonychotes weddellii | reverse complement strand
TGCCACCCACAAGGTGCTTTCTAGGCCTGGAAGCAGCTCAGCGTTTAATAGTGTCCTTGAATCATGAAAAGTCTGAGATATATATACAAGTTTATTGGGAGAGGTGGAGACACATAACTTCTACCTGAATTCCTCCTGGTCTGGGCAGTAGGGACTCAGGTAAGAACAAGGAGTGGTTCCCTTGGAGCCTCTTGGAGCTCAAATTCCAGCTGGGGAGACTGTCACCAAACAAAGAAACAAATGGTACATTAAATCCTTACCTCGTGTCTGACGCCAT
>NW_027815868.1:0-277 GCF_054177405.1 Leptonychotes weddellii | reverse complement strand
AGAAGAGGACCTAGATGGTTAGCACATAATCCCTCAATAAATTTATTTTATAAACAAATCAATAACATTTAACCAACTCTAGCAAAGAGTTTCTAGCATATAGTAATAAATAAAGGAAACCAAACAAACGTGAGGATAGTTAAAGCTAACCAAGTAATAAAGGTATAAATACTGGTGAACATAAAGTACAGAGGTAAAGAAAAACAGGTCAATAGTGAACAAAGCTCTATACAAAGAAACAAATGAAAAAGTAGATTGTGCACTAAGATTTTAAAGA
>NW_027815867.1:0-277 GCF_054177405.1 Leptonychotes weddellii | reverse complement strand
GGGTTTGTTGAATGAATCTATGTGACGGATAGGATGCTCGGAGAAGGACTTTCAGGAATAAACAGAATGTTAACATCTTAAAATCTTCCCTTTGGCTAAATGCTAGCAGAAGCGAAATTCAGCTCCTAGAATTAGCAGGTTCAAGGGTGGTCACTGATGCTCCCCTTCCTAAAGACATTAGCTACACGTGGCCTTTACCCGCAACAGAGATAGGGCCAAAGGCTTTGCACCACTCATGGCGATGGCCAGAACCCAAGGGACACTGCTGTGGCAGAAG
>NW_027815866.1:0-277 GCF_054177405.1 Leptonychotes weddellii | reverse complement strand
GCCATGTCAGTGAATGACACCCCTCTCCCAATTCTTCCAGGTAAGAAGGTTCTTGAAATACCCAGGAGGCCTAGTCTGGAATGTTCCACAGAAGCCCCATCAAGGCCCACATGCACAGATCCTAAGTGACAGGGCCTTTAGGGACACAAGCTCACAGTCATTTTCCCCAGGGCCCACTCATGGGTCTGGGGCATCTGGGTCCTGAGTGTCCAGCCTACATTGCCCACTGTCCCTGGCACCATCCCCTCTCCAATGCCTTGGACCTGGGGTTGGTTCC
>NW_027815865.1:0-2695 GCF_054177405.1 Leptonychotes weddellii | reverse complement strand
GGACTCGATCCAGGGACTCCAGGATCATGACCTGAGCCGAAGGCAGTCGCTTAACCAACTGAGCCACCCAGGCACCCGATTCTAGGAGAATTTTTTAAATGACACCTTCCCTCACAGTTCCTTTCTCTGAACCTATGCTATACTTACCTTGAGTAGATTTTTTTTTTTTTAAGATTTTATTTATTTATTTGAGAGTGAGAATGAGAGAGCATGAGAGGGAGGAGGGTCAGAGGGAGAAGCAGACTCCCTGCCGAGCAGGGAGCCCGATGCGGGACGCCAGGATCATGACCAGAGCCGAAGGCAGTCGCTTAACCAACTGAGCCACCCAGGCGCCCCCCTTTTTTTTTTTTTTAAGATTTTATTTATTTGAGAGAGAGCACAAGCAGGGGGAGCGGAAGGCAGAAAGGGAAGGAGAAGCAGACCCCCAATGCGGGACTCGATCCCAGGACGCTAGGATCATGACCCAAGCTGAAGGCAGATGCTTAACCAACTGAGTCACCCAGATGCCCCCTGTAGTCACAGGATTTAATTAAAAGTCTTAATCATGTTTGCCCTGTTCTAATACTTTACCACTGGAATGTGTGCACTTGGACTTCATCCACCTTTTAGCTATTTTTGAGTTAGGGCACATTGGAGAGAGCTCATAAAGTCCAACTAACTGTCATTGCAGATTATCATAGGTTTAATCTGCACAAAATAATGACCAGTGATAATATTAGCCTTTTGGATAAGGCCCCTAATAATCATAGAGTCCTTGGCTGCCTGTGTTTCCTGTTGTAAGCTGTTGCTGGACCAGTTGGAGTGACCCCTATGAATATACTCTAGAGGAGTTGTCTCTAAAGAGGCTTGGTAGCAAACTCTTATCAGTAAGGAAAGTTTGGGTGTGCATCTGTCACATACATTTATAATTAAATTAATACACTACAAAACATAAACCAGAAATATAGTTAAAAATTTAAGATAAAAATAAATATAAATAGTAGTTCTTGTATTTTCTTCACGCTGAAATGATTATTTTAGAGATGTTGGAAATATTTTCCTTCCATTTTCTTTGTGTTCCTATGCATATATATTTTTATTGGCTGCCCAGAGTTCATTTGACTCTTCTTCAGCTCTTGGACGTTTTCTTTATTTCATTTTCCTTTTCTTAAAAGTAATGCTGTTACAAACCTCTTTGTATAAAACCTGTAGTTTGAATTCCTCATTATTTCCTTTGGGTATATTCTTAGAAGTAAGATTGTTGGGTCAAAGGTATGAATGTTTATTAGACTCCTGATATATTAAAGATGTGAATTCTTTCCTTCACATTTTTTTGCTAATGCTTTTCCCCACTGTGGTTTGCCATTTGGCATCTCTTTTCCTGGAAAATGAGAAGGCCTATTATGGGAAATTCCTTCGTAACAGATGGCAGGCCCAGGCACTCAGGTAAAGCAGCATGGATACAATTTTTCCATCCCTTTGAGATGGGGACATTAGTTCCATGCTCCTGCATCCCTTTTGACAGGATTGTTCATATCTAATTAGCTACGAGTAAAGCCTTCTGAATTTAAACTAATGCATTTGTTAAGCAGAATACTGCCCAAGGGGGGAAATGGTTAAGGAATGGGAAGGAATTCTGCATTTCTTCCCAGTATTTTTAGGAAAGAATCTTCATGAAGAGGGGGAAATATCCATGTATTGTGTGATACCAGTTCCTTCTTTTCTTTCTGTATTTTCGCCTAAACTAAGCTCTCACTTTGTCCTACTAACATTTATCATAATGAGTTTCAGGAAACCTAATTACTGAGAAAAAGTATTACTGTTTGTTTTTTTTAAAGGACACACAACAGTTTAAATCAGTTTTAAACATTAAAGCTGTACTTGGTACAAATGTGCACCATTTGTGTCTATATATCTATTTTGATAAGTTTCACACTGCATTGTAATTTGTATTTCCATGATTATCTTGCTTACTAGGCTGTTCCCTTATTGTGGGCAGGGTTTGTTTCATCTTTCCAATCACAATGCCTTCACTGGACAGGCAGTAAGTGTCTAATAAATGTTTGCTAGATAAATTAATAAAGATTAAGGGTATAAATGGTGGATGGAAAGCTTGAAAGGAGGCAGCATAACAGGATAGGTAAGGGTGCAGGCTTTGGAGCCAAACAGCTGAATTTGTGTACTAGTCTTGTCACTTTTCAGCTAAGGCTTAGTTTCCTTTTCTGTAAAATGGGTTAATATTAATCCTGACCTCGGAGGGGGCGGAGCAAGATGGCGGAGGAGTAGGAGACCTGGATTTCATCTCCTCTCAGGAATTCAGCTGGATAGGGATCAAACCATTCTGAACACCTACAAACTCAACAGGAGATCGAAGAGAAGAAGAGCAACAACTCTCTGAACAGAAAAGCGACCACTTTCTGGAAGGTAGGACGTGCGGAGAAGTGAATCCGAGGCGATATTCGGGAGGATAGACGGCGGGGGTGGGGCCTCCGTGGGCCGCTTCTGGCAAGTGATAGAGCCGCGGAGCACAGAATCAGAACTTTTAGAAGTCGGCTCCACTGAGGGACGTCACTCCGGTGGCTAAGCGGGGGGTGGAACCCTTGTGGGACAGTGTGGTCTCAGAACCCTCGGGGACACAGAAAGACCAGGGGTGCCTGAGTGCGGCAGAGCTCCCAGGTATCCGAGCGGGGAAGCCAGCTGCAGAGACGAGCCGAGG
>NW_027815864.1:0-277 GCF_054177405.1 Leptonychotes weddellii | reverse complement strand
AGTCCTGGATGAGCAAAAGTTTTTAATTTTGAGGAAGCCCAATTTATAAATTCTTTCTTTTATGGTTATTGATGTCTATATTCAGTCTAAGAAAACTGCTTATCTCCAAATTGCAATGATACTAATAGTATAAAGAGTGATAATGATTAATAGTTTTAGCTTTTACTTTGAGACCATGAGTCACTGTAAATTAATGTTTGTGTATTAGGTAAAGTACAGGTCAGAGTGCATTTTTTCCCCATATATTTAGTTGTTCATAATTTGTTAAGAAGATATT
>NW_027815863.1:0-277 GCF_054177405.1 Leptonychotes weddellii | reverse complement strand
TTTCAACATTGGTTTGACTAATTGTTATCAAGCTACTCATTTCCAGGGTGTTCTCTGGTCATTTCATCAGTAATTATTTTTTTTTTTAAAGATTTTTTATTTATTTATTTGAGAGAGAGAGAGAATGAGAGACAGAGAGCACGAGAGGGAGGAGGGTCAGAGGGAGAAGCAGACTCCCTGCCGAGCAGGGAGCCCGATGCGGGACTCGATCCCGGGACTCCAGGATCATGACCTGAGCCGAAGGCAGTTGCTTAACCAACTGAGCCACCCAGGCGCC
>NW_027815862.1:0-277 GCF_054177405.1 Leptonychotes weddellii | reverse complement strand
CATCAACTCATAATAAATAACGAAGTATGTTTTGATCATTTTTCTCTTGGACCCATATTTCATGAGAAAATCATAGCTTCCATTATTAAATCAAATAAAGACTAATAATAAAAATGTTCAGAAAATGCTACCACTTACTAAGCACCCCACTAAGTTCTAAGCACTGTGCTAAATCCTTTATCGTACTTACCTTGTTTTATTGTAACAATAAATCTATGAGATAGGAACTGGCATATCCACTTTCACAGAGGAGGAAACCAAGATGTGAAATAACATG
>NW_027815861.1:0-277 GCF_054177405.1 Leptonychotes weddellii | reverse complement strand
GATTTCCCTGATGCCGAGTGATGTTGAGCACTTTTTCATGTGTCTGTTGGCCATTTGGATGTCTTCTTTGCAGAAACGTCTCTTCACGTCTTCTGTCCATTTCTTGATTGGATTATTTGTTCTTTGGGTGTTGAGTTTGATAAACTCTTTATAGATTTTGGATAGTAACCCTTTATCTGATATGAATGTTTCTTTTTAAGAGAAAGGAGAGGGGGAATTTAAGACACATAGACACAAAGGAGAAACACGGAGGAGACGGCCAGGAGAAGGTGGAAGC
>NW_027815860.1:0-277 GCF_054177405.1 Leptonychotes weddellii | reverse complement strand
CGAACAATGAATCATGGAACACTTCATCTAGAACTAATGATGTAATGTATGGGGATTAACATAAGAATAAAAAAAAATTAAAAAAAATTTAAAAAAAAGAAATGGAGATTAGAAAAAGAACAGAATGAAAATTCTCCATTTATTTATTTGTTGTCAAATTCTATCTACTGTGTCTATATCCTATCTATTGTGACATGCACTTGAGCTAGAAAAATCAGCAAGGGAATTCTCCAAAACTTTCTGCAGCTGGACAGAAAACACATTCATCAAATGATAA
>NW_027815859.1:0-277 GCF_054177405.1 Leptonychotes weddellii | reverse complement strand
CATGTCAGCGTCCTCCCAAACACCTGTTAGCAAAATTTCTGGAGGTGGGATGAAATGAATGCATGCAACAATGGCCTGTGTATCCTGCAAAGTAGGGAGACACAAGAGGATGACAGAGAAAAGCCAAGCCCTGAAGGAGACGGCGCCGTGAAGGCAGGTCAACAGGGACCCAGACTCCAGACGAGCAGTGATTGGCTACGCAAAAATTTGTGATCTTTGGGCTTTGTGTAATTTATGGATTCATTTTATTTACTCAGTGTTTGTTTCCTTGGCAATG
>NW_027815858.1:0-277 GCF_054177405.1 Leptonychotes weddellii | reverse complement strand
CACTCAGGCTCTTGTCCCGCTTACCAAATCCTGAGTGAGACCCGGCACGCTTTCCCCACGTGGGTGGGCTCGCTGCAACGTCCCTGACGTGGCAGACATGCCCCCACAGGCCCTGCATGGAAGCCACATGAGAAAGGGGCGCCCTTCCTATTACTGGCGGGACAGAGACCGGGTCTCCCCGCGGAGGACCCAGAAGGACAGCCTCCGGGCCTGATGTGCGCTTCCTTCACGCAGCCGAAGCGCGTGGAAGGGAAGGCATGCAGGAATCGATGGGACG
>NW_027815857.1:0-277 GCF_054177405.1 Leptonychotes weddellii | reverse complement strand
AAATTGTAAGTTCTACAAAGTCAGACTTTTTAATATTTGCAAAGATAAAGTGGTTAGCACATATAAAGTATGTGCTACAGTGTTTTGCTCATGGTAAGCACTCAGCTGTTTGTTGTCATTATTGCCACCATTTTAATATCACCCACAGAGCTCCTACTCCTTGGTTGAGTAGGAAATTTTCAGGAAAATAAGTTTAAGTCAAATCCAAATGGTTGAAATGGTGACTTTTCTTACAAATGAATAGCAACAATAAAAACAATAACAACAATAAAAACAA
>NW_027815856.1:0-277 GCF_054177405.1 Leptonychotes weddellii | reverse complement strand
GTAAGGATCACTTTCCTATGTTGTGATGTCTTGGTTTTATATAGTAATTGCAATAATGATGATGAGAAGGATAGAGAAATTAGCTAACACATGTGTGGCACTTCTGATCTGACTTTGTTCTGTTATTTCAGACAGCCCTGGTAATAATATATATCAAAGTCCAGGGTAGTTCTAGTCTTTAAATAACTTTGCTTTATACTTACACTAGTCTTTTAGTCTATTTTCCTTTTAAACATTGTAACCTATTTTGGGCCTAGCTACCAGTTGTAACTATTTC
>NW_027815855.1:0-2695 GCF_054177405.1 Leptonychotes weddellii | reverse complement strand
AAAAAATAAAAAAAAAATTAAATGACTTTTTCATTAATTTTTGCATGAATTTAATAGTTTGTTAACGCTCTGTTACATAGTGGTGAGAATGCAAATTGGAGCAAACATTTTGGAAGGGATTTGAATAATTAGATAAGATGTAGATAATAGGCTTACATATAGAAATACCTCACCATTTGAAAATGTATATGTAGTGGCACCTGGGTAGCTCAGTGAGTCAAGCATCTACCTTCAGCTCAGGTCATGATCCCAGGGTCCTGCGATCGAGTCCCACATTGGGCTCCCTGCTCAGTGGGGAGTCTGTTTCTCCTTCTCCCTCTGCCTCTCCCCACTTTTGCTCTTTCTCTCAAATAAATAAATAAAATCTTAAAAAAATTTTAAAAAAAGAAAATGTATATGTATATTAACCCAGCAATTCTGTTTCTAGAAATTTATCCTAAATATCTACAAATAGATAAACATGCAAGAATATTTAATTCTCTATTGTTTGGTATAGTGAAAAAGGGCATAAAATAAATACTGATAATAGTATATAGTTTAAATACTTAATATTTGTTCATAGAATTAAACAGACCATGCAGTCATTATATATCAAAGATCTATAATAACGATACAAAATATGATGTAAAAATGGTGAGAAAGTCAAGTTGCAACAGAATGATCTATTTATCATTTGACATATAAAGTGAATGTTATGTATTAGAGTGTACAAATGCTTTTATATGCAGAGAAAATGCCTGAAAAGATATACGTGTACCAGTTAAAAGTTGGTCCTTTGGGGATAGGATGGAAACCTTATTTACTATATACACATATAAGCTTATAATTTTATAGAAAAGATTTTATTAAAGTGTTTGAAATTTGTATTGGATTGGTGTGACCTAGTCAAAACATAAATGACCCTCCATAGCTATTGATGTCTACAAAGTGGAAATTTTTTTCTCTTAATATTTCCAGTGTTTGATCATATAGTTTGCATTTGATAGGCATTCCAACACTGGAATGGTAACTCCACAATTATTAATGACTCATGCTTCTTCTGGCCTTTGGCTCCACCATCCTTGCAGATTCTGGACTTAAGGTCACTCACTGCATGATCCAAGATGGAGCCTGGAGCTCCACACATCACATGGTTTCTTCTTAACTCCTGAGTCCTATATTAAAACATGTTCATTTAGAGTGGAGTGTTAATAATCACTATCACAAGAAAATCACAACCATCCAATTTCTATTGTAATTATGTCAGAGGTTAAAAATGATGTTCTCATTGGCGTTTTTTCACCAACGCTTTGGCAACTCTTTTGGCTTAAAATCTAAAGTGACACAAAAACAAAAACAAAAGGTGAGGGGAGAATAATTTTACAAAGGGATCTAACTATATCAATTGCATTTTGTACATTTTTTGTACATACCTTGTCTACTGGTCCCCTCAAATTTCCTATTCACGAAACACGTTTTTCTATAATTCCCCATACTTTCATATCTAAAATCTGGGTATTCCATAGCAGAACATTGAGTTTTGACAGTTGGTACATCATCTCTGATATTCGCATCTGGTGTCATTATAAAGTGACAGGTCTTTTATAATTTCTTTTGAATTCACTCTGGTAATGTTAATCATAAGTGATGAACTTTGTGTATTCTATGGACATAATGGGCAATTCTATATGACTGAGACTCTAATTTTACTCTATACTAATGGGCACTAATTGTAACAATCAGTGATTATGTCAGTTAAAGGCAGTGCTGATGGCAATTGATGACAACAGTGAAAGCCCTAACACCATTTTGGAATAGAACTTGGCGCAGCCATTTGCAAAGATGGGAGATCAAATTGGGTATCAATCAATTATTTTCCTACACTCTTTATCTTATAATTTTCTTATATTTTTGAATATCATGTAACATGTTGTTCTTAAATCCTGATGGCTTAATTTTCTTAATTCCCTTTTTTATCTATTAAAATATTATTTCTATTGTAGAGGGCACATCATTTTATAACATCAAAGTAACTGATTTAGGGGAATTTTAAGAGAAAAATATCTTTTATAAAGATAACTTTGAATGGAATTGTCTTTCAAATTCAGGACAAGTTATGGCTAATGGAAGTGACAGATGACTATATAACCACCCGTGGAACATCTAGATTGTGTGACATGCTAGTCTTACTGTCTACTTCCCTATCAATATTCCATGGGCATTTACAAATCTTTTGCTGTCCCTGAATGAAAGCAATCCTTTTCAGGGATAATTAAATTTGTATCCTATCAAAAGTTAGGATTCAGCTCCGAAGTTATAAGATATTTTCAGAGAGGAACATTACTTATCAATTAGAGTATTCATGGACACAAAATGAAGTGGGAAAGCAACACAAGTCAATAGTAAAAAAGAACAAACTTTTATTGAATATTTACTATTGATAGATGCTATGCTAAGTACTTTGGGCACATAATCTGTGTTAACTCCAACAACAAATTTAGGTAGAAATTGAGACTAAGAGAATATAAATATTAAGCAAAAGTATTCAAGATCACATGGACCACTAGTTAGGGCATACTTCCTAGACATTCTTTAAGATTCAATGAAGTTTGATGTTGTATTCTTTAAGAACCCTTCTCTGATGTCCATCGACAGATGAATGGATAAAGAAGATGTGGTATATATATACAATGGAATATTATGCAGCCATAAAAGG
>NW_027815854.1:0-277 GCF_054177405.1 Leptonychotes weddellii | reverse complement strand
TAATTTCAATGCCTTTTATTTCTTTTTCTTGCTGAGTTGCTTTGGCTAGAACTTCCAGTAAAATGTTGAATAGCAGCAGTAAAAGTGGCATCCTTGTCTTGTTCCTGATTTTGGGGGAAAGCTTTTGGTCTTTCATCCTTGAGTATGATGTTAGCTGCTGTTTTTTCATATAATCCCTTTATCATGTTAAGGAACTTCCGTTGTATTCCTAGTTTTGTTTTTATCATGAAAGAGTGTTGGATTTTGTCAAATAATTTTTCTCTTCTCTGTGTTGAGA
>NW_027815853.1:0-277 GCF_054177405.1 Leptonychotes weddellii | reverse complement strand
GGGAGTCTGCTTCTCCCTCTGACCCTCCCCCCCCTCATGTGCTCTCTCTCATTCTCTTTCTCAAATAGATAAAATCTTAAAAAAAAAGTGATAAATATGGCGACAAGGCTTGGTGGTGCTATGCTTCTGCCACCTGGTGGTCAATTAGAAGAAATGTGTCCTGGCATGGGGCAAGATTTTAATTATATACTCTGAGGGGAAGAGCCCAAACCTTGATGTCTACTCAACGTTTACCTGTCTTACGGAACTGTTGGTTCCTGGGTGACCTGGGTATTAC
>NW_027815852.1:0-277 GCF_054177405.1 Leptonychotes weddellii | reverse complement strand
CTCCCTCTGCCACTTTCTCACTTTCTCTCTCAAATAAAAATCTTAAAAAAAAAAAAATAGACAAAGTCAGTTTATATTGCTTGGAATGCAAAAGCCTGATTGATAGGCTTCACCATTACATAGTCTCCATTTTATTTTTGTTAAACATAAACAATTTTTGAAAACTTCTTTAGTTCTTTTGTTTTGGTTTTATTTTATTATTTTTTTTTAAAGATTTTATTTATTTATTTGAGAGAGAGAGAATGAGAGACAGAGCGCACGAGAGGGAAGAGGGCAG
>NW_027815851.1:0-277 GCF_054177405.1 Leptonychotes weddellii | reverse complement strand
GCCAAGCCCTGAAGGAGACGGCGCCGTGAAGGCAGGTCAACAGGGACCCAGACTCCAGACGAGCAGTGATTGGCTACGCAAAAATTTGTGATCTTTGGGCTTTGTGTAATTTATGGATTCATTTTATTTACTCAGTGTTTGTTTCCTTGGCAATGTGGGCTCTGAGCAATGCCTGAGAAGCCACCTGCCAGTAACTGGTCTGGATAAGGACAACCCTGGTATAAAATTCTATATGTATCTATCAGCTAGGTTATTTCAACTGAAATTCCTCTGATTA
>NW_027815850.1:0-277 GCF_054177405.1 Leptonychotes weddellii | reverse complement strand
GAATGTTTGTTTCATTCCCCAGATTAGGGAAGTTTTCAGCTACGATTTGCTCAAATATATCTTCTAGTCCTCTCTCTCTCCACTCTCTCCGGGATTCCAATAATTCTGACATTGGAACGTTTCATAGTGTCACTTATTTCTGTGATTCTATTTTCATGGATTCTGTATTGTTTTTCCCTGGCCTCCTCTTTTCCCTTTTTTCTATTAATTGGTCTTCCAGGTCACTAATTTGTTCTTCTGCCTTGCTTATCCTAGCTGTTAGATTATCTAGATTAGA
>NW_027815849.1:0-277 GCF_054177405.1 Leptonychotes weddellii | reverse complement strand
AGACAGGTGGGTCCAAGGCCTGAAGGCCAAGTGTGGACACAGGGACCCTTGCAGTGTCTGAAAACCTTAAGAATGCCCTTTCTACAGATAGGCTTCCAGGCGGCCTTCCTTAGCATCCCAGAGTTCTAGAAGTGGGTGTGCAGATTATCACATACACATTCCCCCTAAATGAGACTCATAATACTGTGCTGGAGAACAACTGGTTAAAAGGAAGGCATCATTGAAATAGGTCTTCCTTTATCAGCCTGATTCTCCAACAAAACTGATTGATTCCAGT
>NW_027815848.1:0-277 GCF_054177405.1 Leptonychotes weddellii | reverse complement strand
AACAATGAATCATGGAACACTTCATCTAAAACTAATGATGTAATGTATGGGGATTAACATAAGAATAAAAAAGACTAAAAAAAAAAAAAAAGACGATGTCACAACACAGAAAATCCGTTACAACAGTGTCAAACATAAGGATACCCAGTTTGTTTTGCACTGTTATACGTGTGCAGAGGATATGGCGGAGGTGGGTGAACTAAGAAATTCATTTCTGTTCTAGCACCAGCTTCCATGGTGATTGGCAACGTATGAAGCTTGGAGTCTGACCTCATGA
>NW_027815847.1:0-277 GCF_054177405.1 Leptonychotes weddellii | reverse complement strand
AATAAAAAAAAAATTTTAAATTAGAGGTGCCTGGGTGGCTCAGTCAGTTAAGCATCTGACTCTGGATCTCAGCTCAGGTCTTGATCTCAGTGTCATGAGTTCAAGCCCCACGTTGGAATCCACGCTGGGCATGGAGCTTACTTAAAATAAATAAATTAATAATAATAATAGGGGTGCCCAGGTAGCTCAGTCGGTTAAGCGTCTGCCTTCGGCTCAGGTCATGATCCCAGGGTCCTGGGACCAAATCCCAATCAGGCTCCCTACTCAGCGGGGAGTC
>NW_027815846.1:0-277 GCF_054177405.1 Leptonychotes weddellii | reverse complement strand
TATGGTTTCACTCATACGTGGAACTTAAGAAACAAAACAAATGAACAAAGTAAAAAAAAAAGAGACAAACCAAAAAACAGACTCTTAACTATGGAAAACAGACTAATGGTTACCAGAGGGGAGGTGGGGGGGAATGGGTAAAATAGGTGAAGGGGATTAAGAGCGCACTTATTGTGACAAGCACTGTGTAATATATGGAATTGTTGAATCACCATATTGTTCACCTGCAACTAATATAACACTGTATGTAACTATACTGGAATTAAAATAAAATAAA
>NW_027815845.1:0-2695 GCF_054177405.1 Leptonychotes weddellii | reverse complement strand
AGCAGGGAGCCCGATGCGGGACTCGATCCAGGGACTCCAGGATCATGACCCGAGCCGAAGGCAGACGCTTAACGACTGAGCCACCCAGGCGCCCCTCCGTGAACATCTTCGCGTACACACGAGCTCACAGCTTCACCTGTCATCTCTCCTGCACGTTTGCCATCCTGCGCCCAGGCGAGCATATGGTTATCTGGGCTTCATGGATGTCTTTGCACAGATGTGGCAACACTCTCGTGTGTCCGAGCACGTAGAACTAGCATATCTCCTTCCTTGACATGCTCGAGTATCCACACGATGGTGTTCATGAATGCTCCCTCAAATGCCTGCTCGTGGCCAAGTGAGCGCACGCTCGCGCCCCTTCTCCCGTGTCACGGACTGGCTTCTCAGAGCTGAGGGTGTGCTTGCAGGTGCGAGCACGAGGACTCCAAGGCAGGCTGGTGGAGATGCTCTCCAGGGACCCCCTTCATACCTGGCGTCTCTCGCACTCCCACTCCCTCCCCCTCTCATGTGCCACACAGCCCAGAGTCCATGCCTTCTGTGGGCCCCACGCAGGGTGGGGGGAAGGAGCTCAGTCTCAGACCCCTGGGTTCCTCAGCAGGCGAAATCGGGCAGCAATGTAATACCAGAGCCAATGTGTTTTTTAAAAACTGCACAAATCTCCCAAGGAGGCAGAAAAAAATCAAAGCCTCATCATTTAAAATCCCCACACAACAGAAGGAGAAATAAACACAGAGCTCTCAGAAAAGGCTGAGCCTCCCCCATCCCTCCTTCCCTCCCTCCCCAGAAGAAAAGACAAACAGAAAACAAATCAAAAAACAAATCTGGACTGAAAGGAGCAATTGTCAAAAGAACAGCTCCGGGCTTGCTTCTCAGCCCGGGAAACATGCTCCCTGACCACAGGGCAGGAATGAGAAGGGACTGGGTGAGCCGCTGGTCTGAGGGGCAGCCCAGGCTACACCCACCCAAGGGATGGTGGGGGTCCTTGTTCCATGGCAGTGGGGTGCGGAGATCACAGGCTTGGGAGGGAAACAGACCTAGAGCAGAGGCCAGGGTCTCTCATCCAGTGGGTGTGTGACCTGATAACAGGGCACTTGGCCTCTGAGCCTCAGTTTTCCCATCTGTAAAAAAGGGATAATACCAAGTCCCTGTGTCCAAGCCTGGTTGGGTGGATCAGCCATAAAATTATTTCCTAACTCTAACATATATCTAGCAAGTAACCCAAGAAAGACCTCAAGGTTCTAGAACATGGGAGGCCTCCAAATTCCTGCCTTCGATGACAATAATTGCATGAGCATCCCCAGAGTATGCTCTGTGCCTCCACTCTCATGGGAGGAAAGACGTCTATGGAGAAAGGGAGAGTGAGCACCATTGGCTCCTTCGTCCACACATTTGATGGCCTTGTCCTAAGACGCCGGTTCCTTTCTCCAGCTACTGGAGGTCTCCCCTCTCCTAGTCGCCCCTCAGAAATGACGAGGTTGTTACCTTTCACCATGCTGGGCCCCGTACCTGTGGGATCGGTCTATGATTGGGTCTGGGCTCTGAAGGGCTGCAGGTCAGCTGGGGAGAGCAGCTTCAGCTAGGAAATGTTCCAGTCTCCCCATATGACGCAGCTTGGGCTTGTAACATCGTGCCACAGGCGAGGTGACTTAGACAACACAAGTTTATTTTCTTACGGTTCCAGAGACTAGAAGCCCAAGGTCAAGGTGCTGGTCCATCTTGTTCTTGGTCAGGGCTCCTCCTGGCTTGCCAACGGCCACCTTGTCTCAATGTCCTCATGTGGCTTTTCCTCCGTGTGCTTGCAGGAGGGCAGAGGTTTCTCGGGTATCTCTCCCTCTTCTTAGGGACACCAGGCCTGTAGGATTAGGGCGTCACACCTCTGACCTCACTTAACCTTCACTGGCCTTCTTACAGGCCCTATCTCCAAACATAAGCACATGTGATTTCGTGGGGGACACAACTCAGTCCATAACCCTCCCTGTCCCTCACGCCATCTGTCATTGAAGGTGGCTACCATAGAAAGTAGGCAAGGCCAGGAGATGGCTGCCTGTGGCAAGTGCTTTGGTCTGAAAAAGCACAGAGCATACAACACCACACTGGGGCAAGGAGAAAAGCATTTGAGCTAAGCATGCCCCACTTGCAAGATGACCAAAGACAGGGTCTAATACCTGGAATCCTTCCTGTTCCAAGAAGACTGGAACCCAGTGAGCAGATGACAGAAAAGCCTGGCTTGCACAAGGAAGGGCGTTGGAAACTAAGTGGGAACACGATCCTCCCCTTGGAGAAAGTAACAGCACAACCACACAGAACACAGTGCAGGACCGAGCATGAGCCGCAGGAGGGCGGAGAGCCTGCCTTGTCTGTGGGAAGAACCCCTCCGGTTCTCTCACGGCCTGGTTCCAATTCCATCTCCTTTAAAAACCGTCCTCCGCCTCCACACACGCACACTCGCGCGCACACACTCACGTGCACACACACACGCACGAGTGTGGCCAACATTGCTTTTTATGCTGTGCATTCATAGTGGTTGGTGCCAACCTTTGTAACAGCACGCTCCAATTGTTCCTTTTTTGGTCATTCCCTACTTTTTAGGATGTAAGTTCCTTGAGGGCAGGACCTTGACTAATCTGGTTCGTAAGTTTAACTCCAGCATATGAACAATGGAGCCTGGCACGAGGGTGGACAACCAGCCTGACTT
>NW_027815844.1:0-13569 GCF_054177405.1 Leptonychotes weddellii | reverse complement strand
GGTGGGTATTGAGGAGGGCACATTCTGCATGGAGCACTGGGTGTTATGCACAATGAATCATGGAACACTTCATCTAGAACTAATGATGTAATGTATGGGGATTAACATAAGAATAAAAAAGAAAAAAAAAAAATATGGGCAGAAGGACATAGAAATGTACAGGACCATCGAGTGTCCTCTCTCCATGGCGGCATGCACAGAGGTACCGTGGGAGTAGAGTGCATGGATCAAGAGCAGCTTATGATCCTTTGCTCATAACATTTGATCAGAGAAGTTTTTATGATTACTTTCCAGTACATAGTAGTTAAATTGAACAAATGTTATGACCACAGTAAAACACATTCTTATCACTGGAACATAAATCAGTAATTGCTACACTGTAAGGGAGTTTCCCCCACAAGTACAGGGAGGCTGCTAGCTAGCATCAATGGGGGAGAAGTTTAAAGGTAAAGCCACAGCATCAAATATCATTTAAAATCAAAACACAACAAAGTTAAAACCTGTTCCCTCCAAGGCTTTAATGTAGCTTTCGAACTTTTCAGAAAAAGCTTTTCCCTCTAGTGGATCGCTAAAAAGCCACCTACATAAAACCTACTAATAAGGACTCCAATGGAGAGACTCGCCATAAAATCAGGAATGCTCTGGAGCTCAGTGGAGATTCACTCCTGCCACACACAGCTTGGCAGCAGCAGCTCCACTCAATCCCAGTACACGTGTTTTCAGTTACAAACTGGAGATTTCTATCAGACTCAAAATTAATTGTTTTATACTGCTGGCGTGGGAGAAACTCTTTTAGGAGAGAAAATGTCCACAGTTCACGTAGTTGAACTTCTCAGGAAGATGCAGCCCCCCCACACACACACCATGTCCATTCAAGGAGGGGAAAGCGTTGAGACTCTGGTAAAGTGCAATCTGTTTTGCAACTTTGAATTCCTTGAGTCACAGCACCTTCTTGAAATAGTGAAATCAAAGTTACATCTCATAACAATCTGACAAGTACTTATTTATAGGCAACCTCTGGACATTTGAGACAACATGGAACATTCACATTCTGCTCTTTCTTAGAGCTTAAGGTGGTCAAAATAAAGTAGCTCTGAAGGCAGTCTGGGGAACTTCTAAGGAAAATGGGCTCAGGGAGTATTGCTCTTTCTAGATTTGGAGCCATCCAACCTTATGAGTTTACAAGGTTACTAGCTCCCTTTTTTAAAACATCTCATTTTTGGGCGCCTGGGTGGCTCAGTTGGTTAAGCAACTGCCTTCAGCTCAGGTCATGATCCCAGGGTCCTGGGATGGAGTCCCGCATCAGGCTCCCTGCTCTGCGGGGAGCCTGCTTCTCCCTCTCCCACTCCCCCTGCTTGTGTTCCCTCTCTCGCTGTGTCTCTCTCTGTCAAATAAATAAATAAAATCTTTAAAAAAAAAAAAAAAATCTCATTTTTGTGGAATGACCCAAGACAAGAGTAATTTTGGAGAAGAATTTTCATTAATTCACAGGAACAAATCCCTCCCCCAACACAAAAAGTGGTAATTCACTCTATAAATTTCTTTTTCTTTTTTAAGCTAGAAAATACTGAACACGTAGCAGGTGTTCATTCAATCCTTATAGCACCCAATAAGGTACATGTTCTTATTTTATAATTGAAGAAATTAAGGCTCAGGCAGTTTAGTTATGTTGTTCAATACAGCTAATAAGGGATGGTAGTAGGACCTGAACTCAACACTGCCTGGGAGTTCATTGCCGTGACATGGTGCCACCGCATCAGAAACAACAATAGGAGACACACTGGCATGGGGCCTCCATTTTCTCTCTACTGATGCATCAGGCGACAAAACCGCCTCACTAAACAGAGCAATGTTCATAATCATCATGCCTCTACTTTTTTACCAATCACTTCAACTACATAAGTCATGTATTTCTACGAGAGAAGTAACTTGATTGCTTTTACAATAAATATATATAAATAAATATGTGTGCAAATGAGATTGCTTTGCTTTTCATTGTACCTTCTAAAGACTGACGCACAGATCACATCTGTGTACTAAGACAACCAGTGTGTTTCCTGGTGCTCCACACAACCACTGTATTTAGTATGTACATCAGGAAGGGCACTGACTTTACTTTCATACTTAAGCTTTTATAAGTCTGTCTCTTTTCACAAAAGGAAACAAGGCATCCTTTGTAATACACACAGCAGAAACATTGATCCATTTTCAAGTCTGAAACTTGTTATATACAATTAAGTGGCAATAAATTCAGCCTCATCCAGGTTAAGGGCGTAGGCACAAGGAACCAAAGTTGAGGTGTTCTCCTGAGACTGCTAACAATTCACCTTCAACACCAGGACAAAGAAAACCACACTTCTTCAGTAGCCATTTTCTGGCTCTACCCGACTGCAAGTTTCCCACCCAACACAGAGTTAACAATATACAATACATTTTCATTGCTTCAGTTAATGCAGAAAAAAAGCTAGAAAATTCTTAGGGCAACCTGCAAGAGGAACTCAAATCAACCTTGTAAAGAGCGCCCGTCTCTGGTTCTATACTAATTGCCATGTAAATTAACAAAAAGCACAGCCCCACCAGCAAGGAAATGTTTTCTTCACAGACCATGAGCAAAGTGGCCCCAGAAGCCCGAATAACATCATGCCTGTTTCTTTAGACAATAAAATGCCAAAGTTTTTCTTTTGCTGTCAGCAAATGATGAATACATGTGGTACCAATTATTTAATACCACTAGACCACCAGGGAAGAAGATTTAGGTGAACTGCGGCAGAACTATGCCATTTATTTTTATTACCATGCATTAAAAATTACGTTTACAGATAATTGTTTTTCTCCTTCCAATAAAGCAAGATAAAAAAAAAATCCAGAAGAATATTTAATAATACTGGACCACCAGGGAGGAATTTTTAAAAGTTGATTTTTTATTGAAAAATTAGATTTGCTTTTTTAAAATTTCCAATTATTTTTAAGTGCAATTTGTGAAGAAATTATTTTAAACAAGGGCAGTATGAATTTTCTGCCGGGGGAGTGTGTCACAGATTAAGTTACTCTTTTAACAAGGATAATTACCTAATCAAATCACCCCTCAGAACCATCAGTTTTAAAATACTTGTGTAACTGACTGCGTGTTTTACAATTCTGTTCCACCACACGTCACATTCTCGTGGTTTCTATTTGAGTCCGTGTTTCCAAAATCCCCAGATAAAATAAACTCTTGATTTTTTTTTTCTTCCCAAAAGCACTGTAGTAGATTGGGAAAAACTTCTATTTACCAGTTTCTTCTAAAAGGAGAATGGGAAGTAAAAGGAGAAGCAGTAGCAGCAGCAAACTGGAGAAGAAAAGAACAAAACAGAGGTGGGGGGAGAGAAAAAATCAAAAGGAAATTAAATTCGTCTTCACACAATAGTTGCAATGATAATCTCTCTACACTTCAGCTGACATATTTACAATTAGGACAGGAAGTAACTGTTTCTCTCTCCTTCTCCCTCCCCCCCCCACCACCCCTCTCTCCCTCCATCACTCCCCTCTCCCGCCCTTTCTCCAGAGTGCAGAGCCCTACAATTAAAGGGGACTTTAGAAGTCTTCTCGGCTCATCCCCCATCAAGATCAGAATGCCCTCCCTGCATCCCTCCCAGATACCAGCCTATCATGTCAAAGCATTAGCTGATTTGCCCAAAAGGCGGGTTGCTTTGTTGCCAGTGGACACCCCCTACGACGGGAGAAGTCCCGTCTCTCTGTAGCTCTCACTTTGGGTCCGAGGCTGCTCTTTGAAGCAATGAAACAGAAGAGTAGTTCTGAGACGACTGCACGTCAATGGCCAAGCCACGCCACCCACCCCTGCACACTATGCACATGCACAACTGCATGTGACAAAAGCAGACCCTGTGTTCTGCACTAAAATCAGTCAGGGAGGAAGTGGGACACACGGACACACACACACCCCTCACGTCTGCTTTTCCAAAAGGAAAGCTGCTTCCCAGTTGTTCTCAGGATAGAAGAAGAGACCAGGGCCAGAGCCAGGCAAAACTATAAAATCATTCGAGGATGTCTTTGGATCCTTCCACTTCCTCTCCAATTTGTAGATTAAGGTGTTAAGTCCTTCACAGTACTGTTTGCTAATATATCCTAATTTTATTAAGTAAGTTTGTCAAAGAGTAGACCAAATCACCCCATTTCTTGCGGAGTTCATGCCTGTTCACATGATAATTCTCAGGATGCGTCTCCTCAGTGACTCAGGTTTGCTCTAGAACTACCAACATGCCCTCATGTGAACCAGCAAACCGTATTCAGGGCCAAAAGCTGGGTCTGTCTTGAGAGGCCAAGAATGTTTACCTCCAATGTAGGACAGCTTCGGATCACACAGGGACTCTCCTGGTGACGACACCATCTTAGGATAGTTTCCTTTGCTACCAGGTAAGTTAGCTTGCTGCGCTCTGTTCCTTCCAGACCAGAAACTGTACAGGCTGGCTGGAGACAGGTCTGGTCAGGGCTGATGGGCAGTGAACCTGCTCTAACAGTGTGTAGGCCCCAGGCGGTGGGAGCAGCGAGCGACCGTGATAAGGCTCCGAAAGACGTGTGGGCATGGCCTGCCCCTCACGCTGGGCGCTGACAACAAGCGCTTCTGACTTCAGAGTACTCAGTCTTCTCTGCTGCCATAAAGTCAAAAATCACCTGCCTCTTTATTACTTCTGTCTTTCGAGGAAATCGCTCACCCTTCCACTCCACTAGGCTATTCTCCTGGAACATAAGGCTTCAGACCTCACTTCTCTGGTTTCCACAAGCAGAGACCTAGAAGCTCTGTGTGCCTCCAAGCAAAGGTTCTAAGAAGGAGTAGAGCGGTCAAATGCAAACCTGATCTTGTCAATTCTCCTGCTTAACACACTTTTGTGGTTCCCTACTGCCCATAGGGACAACTGCAAACTCCTGCCATGGGCTTCCAAGGCCAGCCTGTTTCAAATGAATCCCTCAGGTACTTGATTTACAAGGACTTAACAACCTCTGAACTTTCGCATATACCATTTCCTTGCCAGGCCTCTACTAAGAATTTCTCCCCATCTTAATCAGCAGGAGTAATATAAAAACCCTGACAAAGGTAGAGCTCTAAGAAGGAAGTGGATAACTGTGGGAGGCAGCATTTTATGTCTGGAACAAACATTCCCAGATTTTTGTGTTTGCGGGATTTCATTACCAGAAGAGGAAGAAAAAGAAGGAAGACGAGGAGAAAAAGGAAGATGAGGAGGAGGAGGAGGAGAAGGAAAAGAGGAAGAGGAAGAAGAAGGGGGTGAGGGGGAGGGAAGGGGATGGGGAGGAGGAGGAGGAGGAGGAATAAGACAACAAAACCAAACCAAGGGAGGATGAGGGTTTCGGGCTGTCAATGTCAGGCATGCTCGGAGAACAGGGGATGTCCCTGTGATGGCTCAGAGACAGTGTTTGTCTTCTTGGCCACCTTACTATGGCCACACAGACTTGGAGAGATGAAGGTGGTTTGCAGAGAACAAATATCCTATATGCTGGTGGTCAGATGGAGCTCATCCTTGCTTATCCTGGGGGGATCTGAAGCCGCTGAGTGGCCTCCCCCCAGCAGGTTAGGGGGTACCCAAAGAAGGTACCCCATCAATTGACAAAGATATTCTGGATCTGCTGGTGCACTGCTGAATGTCTGGTTCTCAGATCACCCTATGAATACATGGGCCAAACACTTTCTTATTATCAGCTCGACACCTTTTTCAACTAGCTTGCAAAAACCTAACTTACTAGAACACAGGCCACTAAACTGGAAATCAACTACAACTGAACTAACATAGTAATAAAGCTACTACAACAATAACAAAAACCAACGTGCTTCACATTCGAATGGTGCCTCCCAAGTTAAAAGACTTTCACAAACATCATCTTACTTGAAGATGTAACCCTGCCTCACAGCCCTACTGTGAAGCATGTGACCTTCTCCCCATATCACAGGTGAGAAAACTGAGCTCTGGAAGCAGAGATGCCTGCCTGAGGGCCACATAACTCACAAGTGGAGTCAGTACTCCAAGTTCATGTCCTCACATCAGCTCCTGTGCCCTTTCTGCTATACTCTGCTGATTTTCACCAGGACTGAAATCAACAGCAAAGCAATTAAGTAGAGGTTTAATTAAAACACAGTTCAACAAGTGTTTATTCAATCTCAGCTCTGTACCTGCACATGGCATCGCCCCAAACATCTCTCAAAAATCATGAGACCCTCGTGGCATTCAGTTGTCTAGACTCCTGTTTTATTAAAACAAAATACATTATGCAAAACAGTTATAAAAATTGAGCATATTTCAATGTTTAGCATTAACAAATTAATGTGCTGAACACACATACACAGTTACAATGACTGAATATAGATAACTCACTTGGAAATAATGTCCCAGTCTAAAGAGCGTTTAGTAGGTCAAGGTGAGACCTTCCTGGCCCTTGGGACAGATTCTACCTGTGCTGGGAAATGCCTAATTCACTGGAGAATCCAAACATTTTTTAAACTCTAAAATGAATTTTAAACAAAAAGATAGGACTTCAGAGAACTTTTATTAAATTCCCAAACTGCCTAATAGTTGCAATTAATAAATACCAGTGAGCATTTAAAGAGCACTGGAGTAGGAGTCTAGAGACATAGGTTCTAGACCCAACTGTCCTGTGGAAGCCAGGAAACCATAATGGAGCCCCTAACTTCCCAGGGCTTGATTCTCTCATCTGTCCATCCACTGCGGACTGTGCTGTGGGAGACACTTACAGCTTCGTGTTCTGTGATTTGAGTGCCCATCCCTGGAGAAGCTCCTTCCTGGTCCATGAACTAAAACTAACGATCGCTTCAAGCAAGCAATTCTGTAAGACTGTGTGAGAAAAAGAGAATTGCAATCACCAAAACAAACAAGTCCTGACTTCAGAGACCAAGCTCCACCAAATAATGGCAAACAGCAGTAACTTAAGGCTCACTGCACCCAAAAGGGCATTCTGTTCTACATGATACTGGGGATACATGAAAATTGTAGATTTTCATCAACACCCATGTGCAGAAACTTCCAAAGCGAACATTCCTTGGAAATAAAAACTGCAGTCCTAGATGTCATCATCTTCCCTGGGCTGTGAGTCACTCAGGTGACTGCATTCTGTATGGGCCCCCACAGGGGGCTTAAGAAATCTTAATTTGCCCAAAGATGCTAATCAAGCCTAGAGGCTTAGAGTCGTGAGCTTGCTGATGTGCTGTGTTTGTTTTAAATCAGACCGCCTACTTGGTGTGAGGCTGATCTCTGTTATTAAATCCCCTTTTGTTCTCCGTGTACACCCATCAATCTTATCCTCCAAATCAAATAGAGAAGGGATAGCATGTTTATAATTAAACCCTGTAAGCTGTTTCCAAATATCTAGTCAGTTGCCCTATACCAGTGCATCCATAAATATCCTTTAGTTATAAAGTGAAGCTTATCTTAATGGTACTTATAATCTCTTTTGCAGTGAAACAATGGCCTATCATCTCTTCTGGTTTTAATATAATTTAGACTATGGAATTTGCTTTGAGTTAGAGTATTATTCTGATTATCTTGATTGTATCCAAGACAGGACAGTTTTATCTAAAATAAGGGAAAGAATCACTTATAACCAATGCCAGCTAACTTTAAAAATTCTGAACTCATAACTATATTATCATTTGTGTTATTAGTTTGGAAATCAGTCATAGACTGTTAACTGTCCCCCAGTATTTACCTGCAACCTCTCCCCTTTAAACAGAATGCCCTCCTAAGTTCTGGCCAGGCACAGAGCCGCCCAGATAAAGACCACCTCTCAGCCTCCCTTGCAGCTAGGTATGGCCACGTGACTAAGTTCTCCTAAACAGGTCATGAGCAGAAGTGATGTGTGCAACTTCCAACTCTTGGCGTTTTAAGAAGTCTGAGTAGGTACTCTTCTCTCTCCCCTTCCCATTGCTAGAATGTGGACAGGATGCCAGCTTCAACCAAGGAGACATGAGCAACACCTTTGGTAAACAGGAGCAACAGGAGAGGAGAGTCTCAATCCCTGAGGAAGCCGGACCCCTGCCTTGCTCTAGGCTATTGTATGCAATAGAGATCTTGACTGAGCACTGGACTTTGTTACAGCCATTTAGTAAATAGCCAAAGATAGAAATATTAATTTAACCTTCTACTGTACAGCCCCCTTTCCTACAGAAAATCATACTTTCCCAGGTATACTTCTTACTGTGTGGGAATTCAAAAAAATAAGCATTTTAATCTGTATTAATATGTACATAGTACAGCATAGTGTGGAATTTCAAAGTGAGGGTTTTGTCAGGCCCCAGAATTCAAATATTGGCCACTTCCTAAGTTTTATGTAACTTTGGAAAAATTACTCATCCTTTCTAACGTCAGTTTCATCATCTATAATGTGATGGTGATAATGCCTATCTCATAGAGTTTAGTAAGAATTAAATGATAATGCATATCGAAAACATGATAAGTACTCAGTAGGTGTTAGTTCTTATGATAATGATAATGTTATTGTTACATTTAAGTGGCAAATTTAAGTAGCCATATAGGACAAAAAGTATTGTGGAGGATAGCTTCAATTCGTCCAGACTCGGATAAACCAAACCAAAACGGATGAAGCAAAATTGAAGAACCTTGGTTTTTCACCCATTGCCTTCCTCTTTTTTTTTCCCCAATGAAGCACCTCCTCCCCGTAGTTCTTGGCTTTTCTAAACTGGGAGCCAAGCAAGAATGGATATGTTCTCCTCATCTCATAAGTTCACCTAGGTATTTTTATTTAAAGCCTTTGTTCAGGGAATCCCAGGCCCTACATTATAGGTAATAGAGGTATTTGGTGGTGCCTCTTACTAAATTTATATTCAAACTCATTTTGTCACGGGTCCTTCATTGCGCCCTTCTGTTCGGTCACCACACTTTGTCCTCAAGCTCCCCAGTCCCTCCTGGACACTTGGCTTGAGGCACAGAAACACATGTTAGCTGTTCAGGAACTCAGCATATGAGGAGTGGAAAGAGTTGAAGGGGACAGAGAGAGAAGCCGTGTAATGACCAAACACAGGGCCACTCTGGCCCTAGGCCTGGGGAGGTTTGGGGGTGGGTGGTGCAAGGGGAAAGAGACAGTGTTGGGAACAATGGAAACTGGTCATTATAAGATCCGGGACATGTATATTTTAGGTGTGTGGGTTGTTGATGACAGTGGTAAAAATGAGGGAAGATAAACAGTGTAGGGTATTAGAGCGAATGTTAGCATAGAAACCAATTACAGATCCTAGAGTAATGAAACCAGAGGAGAAAACCCTAATTGCAGAGTTTTAGAAATCATAAAGTATAAAAAAAAATGAGGCATTAGTAGGAGTGCTGCTGCTGCTGAGGGTAGTTGAGGCAGACACCTTGACAATGAGAGCCCTGTGCACTCCTCCCTTGGTTAGCTGGCCCGCTGGTCACAGTGCAGCTCTCTGAGTAACACGTCATCCCTGCCCTCTGGCCAGAGTTGATTAAACGAATAGAAACATCTAATCCAAGACAGGCCCATCAGATTCCTTCTCTAGAATATAATAATCATTTACTCAACAGTTGCTTTTCACTTCTGGCTCTGACAGAGCAGACTAATGAACCCTCTTGCCAAGAAGAACGAGATGAGTTAAAATACCAAACCAAAAAAATTAAAGTAAATTAGCTACCAAGGTAGCAAGACCTGAGAGCTAAGATCCTAGAGAGAAGGAAAGGAAAGTACACACAGATTAGCCTGACATCTGGCAACACTTTTCTCCTTGAGGCATTTTAAAGAATGGCCGAGAGACTGGAAAGCTGAGAAGGGCTTTCTGCTTTCAGTTTTCTGTTACTGAGACCAAAAAAAAAGAAAAAAAAAAAAATCAGAGTTCAGGGCCTACCAAGAAAAAGAGTCCTAGAGACACCCCTAAAGTCTCCATTGGAATCGCTGGAGGGCTACACCCTAAGAATAAGGGCTCATTAGTACGAGGGGAGGTCATTGAGAAAACGTGACTACCACTTGTCCCCTGAGCTGGACCTGGACAATCAGAGGCTCCTTACCACCCCCACCCCGGTCCTTGGAATGTGTGCTCTGCTGTCTTCCCCATTCCAGAAGCTGCCCCAAGGGTATAGCTTTGAGATAGCGATGTAGCATTGAGACCATCTGGATGATATATGTGACCAAATCCAGTTAAGGCCTCTGCATAAACTTTTCAGATTTGGCAGGCAGGTGCAGAGATGCACTCCTCTTGTGGCCACCCGAGACAAGCCTCCTAAGTTCCCTTATTTATTAAACCCGCCACCTACCAATCTGGAATGGTCTGCCTCTTTCTTCCACCTCTCCCTGCCCTCAGCATAAGGGGGCTGGTTTCAGATTATACCCGGGAAGCTTCCAAGGAGGTTGCAAATCAACAACTAGAAATAAACAATCTCTGTAAAGACCGAAACACAAATTTGAATTAGCTCAATCTCAGATTGGATTAAGGTAATTAGCCTCTACCCTAATAGCTTTGTCCAAGCATCAGCAGCAAAAGTATATCCTCTCTGGGTGGTGATAATATCACCCAGAACTTCAAATGATCTCTTCAATTTTTCACGTACCATGTTCAGCACTCAATAGACCATTTAAGCAACCCAAGAGATGAAAATATAGGAGACAACAGACACAAACCTCCGAAGATCCAGCTGTTGGAGTTATCATTTACTCACCAGTTCACTGCCTACCTACCACATGTCATGAAGTGTGCTAGGCAATGAGAATATATTGAAGAGCAGACAGTTGTGACTCCTGCCTTATGGAGTTTTAGTCTGCTGGGACAGATCAACAATAATCCCTCATTTGAAGGGGAAGAATAAAAAGCCAGTGAGAGTCCATTAGATGGTCATAGGCAGGAAACTGTGAGATCATGGCAGGCGGTGGCCAGACCCCAGGCCCATGTGAATTTTAAAGGAGCAAAATGTAAGAATCTTACAAAGAAAGCTTGTCTACCACAGAAGAGAACGGAGTATATTTACAGAAGAAAAGCACAGATGCAAAAACATCTAGGCCCAAAGAGAGAACCAGAGAGGTCAAGAGTAGCTTCCTGATGGCTTTCTAGTTCCCATAAAGTCCTGTCTACAGTTCCCATAACTGGGTTCCAAGAGATTAACACTATACCGTCTTCATCAGCACTACTTTGACTTGAGCTTCCGTAAGTGAATTTCTGTTCCTTGCAACAATCAGGTTATCTGACAAAGACAGGAGCCATTTATGTGACCTAGAGACTATGATGTTAACTGCCATGTTGCAAAAAAGGGAAATCAATTCAATGTGTTAGCTTAGCTTGTTATGAATTTCATCCAGTTACACGAGAAAATCCCACTTACGCATGATCAAACTTACCCAGGGTAGTGGTATGTTGAAAACAGAAAACAAGAAGGGAGAGCAGGTGCCAAAGAGGGAGAGCAGATGCCTCTGTCCCCAACACAAAACTCCAAGTAAGTCAAGTTACCTTCCAGACAAGTGAAAATCTAAATGCAGTATTCAAACAAGTTTTATGATATTCCATTCACAAAACATATGCCCCGCATTTTTAGCCATGTAGTTGTTCCTTTTCTAAAAGTATCTTACTGTGTTTTATCTGTGCAGATCCCTGTCTTTGGCCTCTCCTCCTGCTGGTATGGCTCCAGTTAGAACGCCCTTCTGTCCAAATTGCATATATTCAAAGTGGTCCAGAAAGAGAGTGCTATGCAGAGGTAAACGGAGCAAGGGCACATAAAGGAACAGAATGCACTGGGGAGACATGCAGGAAGGTGGAATGGTACTTGGGGTTCAGCAAAACAAAACCAAAAACTAATTTAAAAGCACTATTAACTAAAGGACACTGGGCATAGTTGAATTCCAAGAGCCAGAACTTCAGTACTCTTTTGAGACCTTGACCAAATATCCTCTGGCGATGGTAATTATATTTTCTTTCGACTCCTTTTGGCTTGTTCGCAAGTAGGCTAGATTATGTTCATTTACAGGTTCATGTTATTTATGCTTATTTACAGGTCCATCTGTACATCTACACGTACACCCACAGACACCTATGGTTTATGAATTTCAATCAAGCACTTCAAAAAAGAAATAAATGTTTCTGTTGGTGAATTCAGCATAGCACAGCTTAGAATTTCACCCATAGAAATGTCAGGTCCTTCTTCCCTCATCCAAATACACAAAAATGAAACAAAAGAAACGTGCTTCACTAAGTAAAATGAGCTAAAATTAGCAAGCAGCAAAGATGATGCCAGTTGCCCGGGGCAACAAATGGTTGATGGATGGAATAATTAAGATCGACAGTAAACTAATCTCTGTTCCTTTATTGAAAACGAAGTCCCCTGAATCAATTAGCCTTGTCATGGATACCTTTTATAAAACAACTATGACATCCCAACCACTTCCCTTTGTTTATAGATTCGCCCATCCTTCAGTAAGTGCAAAACCTAATTTCAAAAGCACCAAGAGATAATAATGGAAGATTCCGATACATTAGGCACTGCACAAACAAATACAGCCACAGTCCTTGAAAAATACAAATATCACTAAGTAGGCTCAGAAGACTCCATGCACTTACCCAAAGGCACAATATCCTCAAAGTTTTGCTGCTAAAAAGCCTAAAAGCCATCTTTTGCAGGCCAAGCATGGACCTGTCAGGCTAGAGATCTAACTCTATTGTGAGGCCAACCCTCACAAGTGATAGAGTTGGGAGAGCAAAAGGTGTCAAGAGGAAACTTACGGCACTCACACAGTCACTTTGGGGTCAAGAAACAAGATAAGAAGTTGACAGAAAGGACGGTGTTTGGGGAGAGGGTGGGGGCAGGGCGGTGGTGGTGCTAACATTCCATACCAAACAGATCAACGTGCAGCTACTGCAAGCATTACCCTGAAGTTAGGGAATAAATCGAAACTATTGGAGATGGCCAAGGAGAACTGCACTCTGATCTCTAGTGTTTCCGTGACCTGAATTTAAGCAATGGCTGTTACAATCACTTGAGAAGCTGAGGGATTCTACAGTCAATCAAAGGTCTTGGGGCAGAGGATTATGACTTAAGCATAAAACCCTTCTTGAGTTATTTTTATAGAAAATTCTGCTCATTTTATTTGTCTCCGCTCCTGCTTTTTTTCAGTACAGCAAAGCAAAGTCAGTTAATGTTTCTTTGATGGTGTGGGCTCTTGCAGCGCTTTCGAAGTAGTACTTATGAAAATCCTGGTCGGATACATTTGGGAAATAGGGGTTTAAACAGAGTTTAAAGGATTTCTTTGCTACAGAACATTTCAGGACATTTAATGTGAGTATCTGAATGGAGAACAGAGCTGGACGGTGACATAGTACATAGTGTTTCCAAAACTTTTTGGGCAGAGAATCAGGTTTTTTTCCCCACAAACATGTCATGGAACTATTTATTCCACAAAATACACTCCTAGAATTTGTATTTGAGAACATAAATGTAAATATAAAAGGTGCACAAGAATAGGCAGAACATGTCTTCTGCCCATTTCTTGATTGGATTCTTTGTTCTTTGGGTGTTGAGTTTGATGAGTTCTTTATAGATT
>NW_027815843.1:0-277 GCF_054177405.1 Leptonychotes weddellii | reverse complement strand
CATATGATACATGTCTTTCTCTGTTTGACTTATTTCGCTCAGCATAATACCCTCCAGTTCATCCACGTCGTTGCAATCTCTCTTTTTTTTTTCTTCTGTCCTCTCCTCTCCCTCACACTTGGTAGAAGTTGACACTGTTCCTCGGTTATAAGGGTAGGGGATCATGGGATGGAGACATGGGAGGGAGTGTTTGGATTTTTTAAAGACTGGCAAAGCCTAATGGCTGAAAAAAATCTTTCAGCAAAATAAGCCAGATGTGGGCAATTTATAAAAGGGG
>NW_027815842.1:0-277 GCF_054177405.1 Leptonychotes weddellii | reverse complement strand
GGGTTTGTTGAATGAATCTATGTGACGGATAGGATGCTCGGAGAAGGACTTTCAGGAATAAACAGAATGTTAACGTCTTCAAATCTTCCCTTTGGCTAAATGCTAGCAGAAGCGAAATTCAGCTCCTAGAATTAGCAGGTTCAAGGGTGGTCACTGATGCTCCCCTTCCTAAAGACATTAGCTACACGTGGCCTTTACCCGCAACAGAGATAGGGCCAAAGGCTTTGCACCACTCATGGCGATGGCCAGAACCCAAGGGACACTGCTGTGGCAGAAG
>NW_027815841.1:0-277 GCF_054177405.1 Leptonychotes weddellii | reverse complement strand
CACCTTCAGGGAGTTTCCTGGGCAACTGGCATTTGTGCAGCTGTGTTACTAATCTCACAACAGTGACACACCTCACTCTACTCCAGAAAAGGAAAGGACTCCAGACTATCTGCTCAAGTCCCTAGCCTCATCCAGCAGGTGTTGCTGCTACAAATACCTGCTTCAGTCCTTCAAGAGCTTGAAGCCTTTCCTAGGTCCTACAGCTGGGAAGGGGAAGCACAGGGACTCTGACCATGGCCAACTGTCTCTAGGAACTGTGCTCTTTTTTTTTTTTTTT
>NW_027815840.1:0-277 GCF_054177405.1 Leptonychotes weddellii | reverse complement strand
GGGCCGGGGTGGGGGCTGTTTCCCACCTCCCTGGTGCCCAGTGCTGCCCGTGAGAGTCTCCACCCCGTGGGGGGGCCCGGGGGAGGGGGGCTGTACTTGCGGTTTGCAGAGGAGACCCCAAGTGGCTGAGGATCTTTATTTAAATAATTCAGTAGGAAGCATAAAAATCAAGCTGGACATATTTCTGCTTAAGGACGACGCATGTAAAGACTTTGGGTTATTTATTCCCTTAAGTTCTCCTCAAATGCAACCATAAATCCGATTATTGAATTTTTAA
>NW_027815839.1:0-277 GCF_054177405.1 Leptonychotes weddellii | reverse complement strand
ATTCCCTCCACCCCCTTCTAGGTCTCGGACCCCTTTCAGAGGATGTTTGGGGCTATTATTTTCCTGTTTATTTTTAACGTCACACTTTTCTTTCCTCTGCAATTGAAAGAGGACATTGAGAATGATACTTTCATCCAGTAGATTTTTCCTAGGCTATTTGATAAGATCTGTTTTAAAAAGAAAGGTTCACCGCCAAAGTTGCAATAATAACCATAAGAGTTTTAAAGTGACATTTGCTAATGCAAATTTTCCTATTGTGCAGTTTCTGAAATTATTT
>NW_027815838.1:0-277 GCF_054177405.1 Leptonychotes weddellii | reverse complement strand
TGTGGGACTCGATCCCAGGACCCTGAGATCATGACCTGAGCCAAAGGCAGACGCTTAACTGACTGAGCCACCCAAGCACCCCAGAATATTCTTTATATAGCTAGAGTCATCTTCTTTTGTCTACTTATTTTCAAAACAGAACCAGTGTAGGGACACTGTGTGATATTGGAGGGGTGGGATTAGCTGTGCTTATTATTTTATGTTTCTTAATTTTTTACATTAAGCAAAATATATATCAAAATATGAAGTGCATTGCCTTATAATTTCTTATAAGTTT
>NW_027815837.1:0-277 GCF_054177405.1 Leptonychotes weddellii | reverse complement strand
CACTCCTTGAATATGCCAATCTCTTTTCTACCTCAGGGCCTCTGCACCAGCTCTTCTTTCTCTTGGGAATTCGCTCTCCCCCTGGTCTGACCACCCAATCAAAAGTAGTCACCCAGTAGCTCGTGAGCGCATCACTCTGTTGTAAATCTCAGCTCCATATTTCCTATTCCTATGTTTCTTTATATATATATATATATATTTATTCTTATGTTAATCCCCATACATTACATCATTAGTTTTAGATGTACTGTTCCATGATTCATTGTTTGTGCATAAC
>NW_027815836.1:0-277 GCF_054177405.1 Leptonychotes weddellii | reverse complement strand
ACCATTTGAATGTAATCCTGTTTGTGTGTGTCATCCATGTTATTCCTTAACTTTCAGAGAGTTTTCAGACTTCCAGATATTTGTCTTCTCCTTTAGAATCATTCACTACTTTGTGATTTTTCTGTTCCTTACTCCCTGTGCATCCTTCCTCATGGGCTCGAAACTTCCTTCCCATCTGAGTGTATTCTTTTTTTTTTTTATTTTTTATTCTTATGTTAATCCCCATACATTACATCATTAGTTTTAGATGAAGTGTTCCATGATTCATTGTTTGTGC
>NW_027815835.1:0-277 GCF_054177405.1 Leptonychotes weddellii | reverse complement strand
GGGTAGGACAGCCTGGCACATTTGCTCACGAGTCCTGCCGCCTTCCTCACTTCCCCGGCGTGTAAGGTCCCTGGGACGGGCGTGGAGCACCTCTGTGTGAAGAGGTGAAGTCACCAGCCCGCTGCACTGTGTCCCCGGGGACGGCCCGAGGGGACGTCTCTGTTTCTCGGAGGAACTGCTCTTTGTCACAGGGAGAGCAAGTCCAGATGTCAGGTTTACATCCTGGGGCGTGTGTGGCTCCTGGGGCCTGAACTGTGGCCAGGCTGGCTGGCTGTCC
>NW_027815834.1:0-277 GCF_054177405.1 Leptonychotes weddellii | reverse complement strand
GATAAGTCAGTCACTCCTGTCTGCTTATTAGCTTCCTGATTTGTTAAGAGAGTAATAATAGGATTAGTTGCAAACATTAAGGCTAGTTGCAAGTCAGATTGTCAATAAATTGATGATGATCACTTGCCACTTAATGCTGTCTTGGTATATTATCTGAAGCTTTCCTGAGACCTTAATCGTTATAGTTTGAAATAGCACTCTCTCATTCCTTCTTCCTTGCTTATACCAAATGTGGAAATCACTGTTCCCTCCAGCTTCAGACCTCTCAGGGAACTCC
>NW_027815833.1:0-2695 GCF_054177405.1 Leptonychotes weddellii | reverse complement strand
ATGCTAAGTGAAATAAGTCAAGCAGAGAAAGACAATTATCATATGGTTTCACTCATATGTGGACATAAGGAATAGAGTGGAGGACCATAGGGGAAGGGAGGGAAAACTGAATGGGAAGAAATCAGAGAGGGAGAGGAACCATGAGAGATTCTGGACGCCAAACTGAGGGTTAAAGAAGGGATGGGGGATGGGGTAACCAGGTGATGGGTATTAAGGAGGGCACATGATGTGATGACCACTGGGTGTTATACGCAACTAATGAGTCGTTGAATACTACATCAAAAACTAATAATGTACTGTATGTTGGCTAATTGAACATAATAAAAAAATTATAAAATAAAAAATAAATTAATTAAAAAAATAAATTCCAGTTAGTCAACATAAGTGTAATATTAGTTTCAGGAGCAGAATTTAGTCATAAGAATTAGAGTGATTGGGAGCCATCAGAAGGGTTTAAGCAGAGAAGGAACATCATCAGATTTATGTTTGAGAAAAACACTGAAATAATGTGGTTTGAAAAATGGAATGAGAGGTCAAGTGAGAAAGAAGCCAACGAGATAAGTTAGGGCACCACAATAGTGCAAAGAATGGTGATAGCCTAGATAGTTACCATCAGTAGTAGTCACTAAAATGATAATAATCATTCTTAACATAATAATTATTAGCTAACTTTTGGCATTCACAATGCATTTAGCTAAGTCTTTACATGAATTATTTCATTCAATATTCACAACAATCATGTAACCTGGGTGCCAATATAAATCTTATTTTACTAAGGTGGAATCTACATTCAGGGAGGTAAAGTAATTTACCCAAAGGTAAGAGCTTATAAATAGAAGAGGCAGGATTCCAACCCAGGCCTGTCTGACTTCAAAGTCCAAGCTCTTAATGCCCATGCTATACTAAGAAAATGAGAATAAAGGTGGGGATGAGGGGACATATTTGTGCAAAATTAGGGATAAATCACCTAAGATACTTTGTAAATGACTGGATGTTGGGGAGGGAGCAAGTAGGAGGCATCTCTGCCCTGGAAATTAAGAAAATATTGGTGCTATAAAGTTAAATATGGAAAAGAACTGTTTGGGAATGAAAATAAAGAATTTGGGACTGTGTGACAACATTTGGTAGGAGGTGAATACACTGGTTTGGAGCTCAAGTTTAAGACCTGGACAGGAGATACAGATTTGGAAGTCTTCAGTTTGAGATCACTGTTGAAACCACAAGAATTAATGAGATAAAATTTGGAAAATGGAGAAGAGAAGGAATGGAATTAAAACTAAATACTAATAAAAGGATGGGCAGGAAAGGATCCAACAATGGAGAAAGAAACCCTAGGAGGAAAGCCTAGATTTTGAAGGAAAGTAGGATCAATAACAGAATATTACAAAAAGATCACGTAAGGGAAGGACCAGAAAATATCCATTAGATTTGGCAAATATTCCTCAAATCTTGGAAACTGAAGACAGGAGAGAATTTTTGGTGAAAGGGGAATAGTGGTGGGAGAGACAGAGTTTTGACTGATAGTGAACAGGATCTCCCACATTAGTCAGGAATACCTTATTCTTTTATCTTAACACAGTCAAATATTGTCCCTAACCTGAGACTTTGAAATACAATCAATGAAGGAGACGGGTGAGGGTAGTGCAGATGAAGCTAAGTTACCCAAAAGGGAGAGCTTGAATTGTTCTCTATTTTCATTTGGGGACTTTATGCTAGATTTTTAAAATGCAGGGAAGAAATACAAGGATAAAGGTACATATTAAATAACACCAACCAGCAAATTCTGGATATATATAAAAACCTTCAACCAAGTAAACTGCAAGGACAAGAAACAGAGGAGAAAGAAACCTAATGTAAAAGAAGAAGAAAGAAAGGTAGGGAGGAAGAGAAGGAAGGAGGGAAAGAGGAGGAAGGATGGAAACTTAAGCAAACACAAGTGTTGGGATCTAGATTCAAAGAAATCTAAATATTGACTGGGCATCAATGATACTAAGAAATTATGAGATGCACTGTTGGTGGGAGCGAAAACTGGTACATCCACTGTGGAAAACAGTATGGAGGTTCCCCAAAAAAGTTAAAAATGGAACTACTCTACTACTCTACTAAGATCTAAGAACTACTCTACTAAGATCCAATAATCACATTACTGGGTATTCAAAATACAAAAACATACAAAATACAAAAAAACAAAAAAAAACCCAAAACACACACACACAAAAAAAAACACTAATTCAAAGGGATATATGCCCCCCAATGTTTATAGCCACATTATTTACAATAGCCAAGATACTGAAGCAGCCCAAGTATCCATCAATTGATGAATGGATAAAGATGTGGTGAACAAATGAACAAAGGAAAAAAAAGGAGAAAGACAAACCAAAAAAGACTCTTGGGGCACCTGGGTGGCTCAGTCGTTAAGCGTCTGCCTTCAGCTCAGGTCATGATGCCAGAGTCCTGGGATCGAGCCCCACATCGCGCTCCCTACTCGGCAGGAAGCCTGCTTCTCCCTCTCCCACTCCCCCTGCTTGTGTTCCCTCTCTTGCTGTGTCTCTCTCTGTCAAATAAATAAAATCTTAAAAAAAAAAAAAAAAAGAAAGAAATAGACTCTTAACCGTGGAGAACAAACATATGGTTATGGGGGGGGGGTGGCAAATGGGTGAAATAAGTGATGGGGATTAAGAGTACACTTACCAAA
>NW_027815832.1:0-277 GCF_054177405.1 Leptonychotes weddellii | reverse complement strand
GGTCTTTTGGGTCCCAGGTAAACAGAGAGCCCTCCCCCTTGGAATGCAGGAACGAGAAGAATCCTCCCTATCTCTCTCCTCCACAGGATCATGCATCCAGAACCAGATGCCTAGGAGGCTTGCCCTTGCTGGCTCATCTCCACCCAGGGGGCAGGGGAAGTGTCCACGTGTGTGGACACACACACACACACACACACACACACGTGCATACACACATGCAGCAAACACTCAGGCACCAGAAACATTTTCAAACACTCAGTATCTGTGGCAAAGCCCC
>NW_027815831.1:0-277 GCF_054177405.1 Leptonychotes weddellii | reverse complement strand
ACGTCCCTCAGCGGAGCAGACTTTTAAAAGTTCCGATTTTGTGCTCCGTGGTTCTATCACTTGCCAGAAGCGGCCGACGGAGGCCCCTCCCCCGCCGTCTATCCTTCCGAATATCGCCTCGGATTCACTTCTCCGCACGTCCTACCTTCCAGAAAGTGGTCGCTTTTCTGATGAGAGAGTTGTTGCTCTTCTTTTCTTCGATCTCCTGTTGAGTTTGTAGGTGTTCAGAATGGTTTGATCCCTATCCAGCTGAATTCCTGAGAGGAGACGAAATCCA
>NW_027815830.1:0-277 GCF_054177405.1 Leptonychotes weddellii | reverse complement strand
AGTCCTGAATGAGCAAAAGTTTTTAATTTTGAGGAAGCCCAATTTATAAATTCTTTCTTTTATGGTTATTGATGTCTCTATTCAGTCTAAGAAAACTGCTTATCTCCAAATTGCAATGATACTAATAGTATAAAGAGTGATAATGATTAATAGTTTTAGCTTTTACTTTGAGACCATGAGTCACTGTAAATTAATGTTTGTGTATTAGGTAAAGTACAGGTCAGAGTGCATTTTTTCCCCATATATTTAGTTGTTCATAATTTGTTAAGAAGATATT
>NW_027815829.1:0-277 GCF_054177405.1 Leptonychotes weddellii | reverse complement strand
CATCGGGGTGCACGTACCCCTTCGGATCCCTACTTTTGTATCTTTGGGGTAAATACCCAGTAGTGCAATCGTAGCCTGCACTTTTTACAGTTCTACCACACAGCCACCAGGAATTCAATTAGGGTATTAGAATTCAAGGATCTACATTCATCTTCTTCAACATACTGGCACAGAGAAAGCTTTTTTTGATCACTTACTGCTACATCCCCAGTGCACTTAACGATAAAGCTTAGGAGTTATTTGTAGAATAAAGAAGGAATATAGCACCTCGATCTAT
>NW_027815828.1:0-277 GCF_054177405.1 Leptonychotes weddellii | reverse complement strand
AGAATGAATTTGAAAGTTTTCCTTCCTTCTCTACTTTTTGGAATAGTTTGAGAGGAATAGGTGTTAACTCTTCTTTTTTTTTTTTTTTTTTTTAAAGATTTTATTTATTTATTTGAGAGAGAGAATGAGATAGAGAGAGCATGAGACGGGGGAGGGCCAGAGGGAGAAGCAGACTCCCTGCCGAGCAGGGAGCCCGATGCGGGACTCGATCCTGAGACTCCAGGATCATGACCTGAGCCGAAGGCAGTCGCTTAACCAACTGAGCCACCCAGGTGCC
>NW_027815827.1:0-277 GCF_054177405.1 Leptonychotes weddellii | reverse complement strand
TTGTGCTGCTTGGCTGTGGAAAGATGCCTGAAACACACCTCTGCCCATGGAGAGTTGAGAGATCAAGGCTGATAGGGGAAGGAACAGAGAAGATAGAAGTAGTGTTTTTTTTTCAAAAAGCTTTGGTTTAGGTATGTGGCTGTTATAGATTTGGTCTGACGTTGAGTCATTTTTGAACTGTATTGGTTGTGGGGCTGATGGAGCCCGAGGGGTGACCTTGTCCGGAACTCTTTAATCTTGCTGAGTGTCTAATGCAGAGCAGATCTGGGCCTCTGTG
>NW_027815826.1:0-277 GCF_054177405.1 Leptonychotes weddellii | reverse complement strand
CAACAGCAAGATATCAGTGTTATGACAATTCCTGAGCACTCTGATATCAATGACTTAGAGAAATCTGTTTGGGAATTAGAAGGAATGCCACAGGACACTTATACCCAGCAGCTGCATAGCCAGATACAAGAATCTTCTTTGAATCAAATACAAGCACAGTCTTCAGATCAGTTACCTCTACAGTCTGAACTGAAAGAGTCTGAGCCTTCTGTTTCCCAAACAAATGAAAGCTACTTTCCTTTTGATGATGAGCTTACACAAGATAGTATTGTGGAAG
>NW_027815825.1:0-277 GCF_054177405.1 Leptonychotes weddellii | reverse complement strand
TGACCTTTGTTGAGCATTTTACCATGCATATGACACCAATCCTGCATCATTTAATTTAATTCTTTTGGAAATCCTATGGGGGAGACCCACCTATAGGCATTTTATAGATGAGAATCCTAGAAAACAATATATTGATGGGATGAAGGTCATATGGCAAATTTGGCAGCAGAGAGAAAATTCTAAATTGGGTCCTTTGTACCTTCTTTCACATGCTATTTCCTGCTGCCTTACATTTTTTTGGGTGGGGGGAAGCTTCTGTGTTACACTTATTTTACAT
>NW_027815824.1:0-277 GCF_054177405.1 Leptonychotes weddellii | reverse complement strand
CTGTCCTCGCCCTAGCCCTACTTCTGTAAATGCCACTCTCCCTTGTCCTGGATTATAACTCATGTCTTAGGAAGCTTTTTGTGAACCTTTAACTCATACTAAGCATGGCTAGCCATTCTCCTCACCACCCTTGGGCACTGGCATGTTCTGCCAGTAATTGCTAGTAACGTTTTTTTTTCTTTTCTTTTTTTTTTTTTTTAAGATTTTATTTATTTGCAAGAGAGAGAATGAGAGACAGAGAGCATGAGAGGGAAGAGAGTCAGAGGGAGAAGCAGAC
>NW_027815823.1:0-277 GCF_054177405.1 Leptonychotes weddellii | reverse complement strand
TAATTTCAATGCCTTTTATTTCTTTTTCTTGCTGAGTTGCTTTGGCTAGAACTTCCAGTAAAATGTTGAATAGCAGCAGTAAAAGTGGCATCCTTGTCTTGTTCCTGATTTTGGGGGAAAGCTTTTGGTCTTTCATCCTTGAGTATGATGTTAGCTGCTGTTTTTTCATATAATCCCTTTATCATGTTAAGGAACTTCCCTTGTATTCCTAGTTTTGTTTTTATCATGAAAGAGTGTTGGATTTTGTCAAATAATTTTTCTCTTCTCTGTGTTGAGA
>NW_027815822.1:0-2695 GCF_054177405.1 Leptonychotes weddellii | reverse complement strand
AGTTCTAAATAAAAGACTGTCAGTGGAGGCCCACGTTGGCAACCCTGTCGGGACCCCTCTTACTCTTGAGAGCTTTTTCGGTATCCTTGCTTAATAAAACTCTTATCACTTTATTCAGTCTCCTTTGTCCTCGAGATTTATTCTTTGACTCCCTGAGATAAGAACCTCACACTCCTGCTTCAACAGGATCTAGCTGGTTTCGACAGGAATTGTGTTTGTGCTACCAGCCTTGTTTATCATGTTTTCAGTGTGGTACCAGATTCCTTAAAAGAAAAAAAAAAAGGGCTAAGGGAGGAGGGGAGGTTTCTCCAAAAGAGAAAAAAGTTAGTTTAATATCATGCCTCAGGGATGTTTAGTGCAGCCATTTTGATTTTGTTCAACTTGATGCTTTTTTTTTTTTTTAAGATTTTATTTGTTTATTTGAGAGAGAATGAGATAGAGAGAGAGCATAAGAGGGGGGAGCAGGAGAGGGAGAAGCAGACTCCCCGCCGAGCAGGGAGCCCGATGCGGGACTCGATCCCGGGACTCCAGGATCATGACCTGAGCCGAAGGCAGTCGCTTAACCGACTGAGCCACCCAGGCGCCCCATCTTTTTTTTTTTAATAAAGATTTTATTTATTTATTTGAGAGAGAATGAGATAGAGAGAGAGCATGAGAGGGGGTAGGGTCAGAGGGAGAAGCAGACTCCCCGCTGAGCAGGGAGCCCGATGCGGGACTCGATCCCGGGACTCCAGGATCATGACCCGAGCCGAAGGCGGTGGCTTAACCAACTGAGCCACCCAGGCGCTCTTTAGCTCTTCTTTTTTTTTTTTAAAGACTTTATTTATTTATTTGAGAGAGAGAGAATGAGACAGAGAGCATGAGAGGGAAGAGGGCAGAGGGAGAAGCAGACCCCCCGCTGAGCAGGGAGCCCGATGCGGGACTCGATCCCGGGACTCCAGGATCATGACCTGAGCCGAAGGCAGTCGCTCAACCGACTGAGCCACCCAGGCGCCCACAACTTGATGCTTTTAAGTGGCTTCAATTACAGTCACCAGGAGAACCATAGTAAGACTACTTCATATTTTACAGTGAGAAACCACTGACTATTTTCTAGAATGGCTAAATTTCAGTGAAAATATTGAATTAGAATTCTCATTTACTACTGATGGTGATGTGGGAAACAAAGGCAAAAGAAACAATTAAACCTCTTTACTGCCAACAGCCCATTGCCAAGTCCTTGAAACAGGTAGATTGACCTTCCTGTGGGAGCTCAACTGCTTGGATGTTGACTCTTTGCTAAGGGCAAAAGACAACCTTACAATAACGTCCCTACCTCCCAGGATCCTGTGAGTCTATGTTAACGTATAAAAAATTCTGTGGAGACTTCCTTTATCTCTACCTCCCAAGATACGTGTTAGTAATTATCCCCCAAGCATATGGCCCACCAATATACATCTGAAGTGTCTAATGACTGAGGGTTTACTGAACAGAAATAAATGAGCTTTTCCCTAAAAATAGCTAGCCCTGTCAACATCCTGGAAGCCTTGTTCCCAAAATGCTTTGGAAACTTGTGCTGTCTTTATTCCTCTCCCAACTTGGAAGTGTATAATCAGTCACCTGTTGCAACCGAAGCGCAGCTCTATCTGCCCACGGGTCCTGTCCCTGTGCTTTAATAAAACCACCTTTTTGCGTCAAAGATGTCTCAAGAATTCTTTCTTGGCCATTGACTCCAAACCACAACATTCTACATAAATGGGAATTTAAAAAGTACATTCAATTTGGAAAATTATTCACCTACGGAAGGAGCACATTTTGTCACCCCAAAATATGTCTCTTTAGCATAAGGCTTACTTTAGGCTGGGTTTTTTTTTAAATTTTTTTCCTTAAAGATTTTATTTATTTATTTGAGAGAGAGAGAGAGAGAGAACATGAGAGGGGAGAGGGTCAGAGGAAGAAGCAGACTCCCCACTGAGCGGGGAGCCCGACACGGGACTCAATCTGGAGGCTCCAGGATCATGACCTGAGCCTAAGGCAGCCGCCCAACCCACTGAGCCACCTAGGTGCCCCTAGGCTGGGTATTTTAGAGAAAGAGCAGACAGGAGTGCCTGGGTGGGTCAGTCGCTTAAGCGCCTGTCTTTGGCTCAGGTCGTGATCCCAGGGTCCTGGGACCGAACCCGCAATGGGTTCCATGCTCAGTGGGGAGTCAGCTTCTCCTTCTCCCTCTGCTACTCCCCCTCCTTGTGTTTTCTCTCTCTCTCAAATAAGTAGATAAAAACTTAAAAAAAAAAAAAAAGGAAACAGCAAAGAAAAAGCTCTGAAACAGTCTGGTTATTTTGTAAGAGACCTTTGCATTTCTAAGGGAAAACTTCATTTTTAAGACTGTCTCCTTCTGTGTAGCAGAAAGAGGGAGAAAGTGTAAATCTCCAGAAACTCTATAATCAGTGGACAAGGCATGGATTAAATCGGAATATCAGCCATAGCCTCGATTACTGCTTTTTGCCTGGTCACCTCCCCAAATGCTTCCCAATAGGATCATGTGTGAGTTTCAAGAAAGGATCATATCCGGTGCCCCCCAGCCCAGATTCTGTCAAGCCGTGTGGGTGGGAACAACAGTGTTGTTTTAATTAAATGCTCCAGGTGATTCTAGGTGCAGCCAGGGTTAATTGGAGGGCTTCCCATGAATAGAAGACATCTGAGTGTAGGCTTTGGCTCA
>NW_027815821.1:0-277 GCF_054177405.1 Leptonychotes weddellii | reverse complement strand
TTCTCAGGCTGTCCATGGAGGCGTCATCCAAGCCCCAGAATCCAGCTCTGGAACTGGGGAGCCATGGTATTGACAGGCCCAGTGCCCTCCCTCCAACAAGGACCATCTTTCCCTTCCCCCACCACCTTTAGGGCTCTAGAGGGACTCCACCTACCCTTGTACTGGGGGGGGGGTAAGGGGGGTCTGGCCAATCAGCAGACACCTCCCCTGCACCCGGTGATTAGTTCAGAGATGGACACATGACCTGCGCTTAGCCAATTAGGTTGAATCCCAAGGT
>NW_027815820.1:0-277 GCF_054177405.1 Leptonychotes weddellii | reverse complement strand
AACACTGGAAGAAAAAGCAACAGAAAAAATGTACAGGAAGGAATATATAGAGTTCAAGAGAGGTGTGTGTGTGTGTGTGGGGGGAGAATATAAGTATATGTGTAATTTTATATGTACTTTTATATATAGTTATATGTTTTATATAATCATGATTATTTGTATATTAAAATATTTCAGCATAGCCTTTGGGATGGAGAAGTTTTATAAAGTTTTTCATAAAATAGCCCCTAATTGATAATAAAGGAAGGATGATGTACACTTTCTTGTAGCTATTGAG
>NW_027815819.1:0-277 GCF_054177405.1 Leptonychotes weddellii | reverse complement strand
CAAAGGGAGGGGCCAAGTGAGTGGGGCTCTGAGGAATGCCTAGGAGTTGCCCAGATGAGGGGAAAAGTGAAGGGTGGGGCTGACTCACCGTGAAGAAGTCACAGAGCGTTATGTGAGGGAAGACCTCATGGGCTCGGTTCTTTGTGCACTGACTCTTGCTCTCTCTCCAAAACCCCTGCAGTCTTTCCAGCAGGGACCCCGTGGGGCAGAGGAAAAGGGCGTACTCCTGGGGGATGGGATCATCCAGAGAAGGGTCATCACGATGACAACGCAGCCT
>NW_027815818.1:0-277 GCF_054177405.1 Leptonychotes weddellii | reverse complement strand
TATTACTGGAAGATAACATACCTGGAATGGTTAAATTTTTTTCCTGGCCATCCCAATTTATAGGTTTGAATATTTTACGAGAGTATAGGCAAAATGCATTAAATTCTGCCTGTGGTTAAATATAAAAGGGTATAATTTTAAGCACTTTATATATTAATTTATTTAAACTTCAGAAAACTTTCAGATATTAAAATATTTTTCCCTATTTTACATATGAAAAAAATGAGACACAGAAAAGTGAAGGAATTTTTTTCAAGGCCACACAGCTAGGAAGCAG
>NW_027815817.1:0-277 GCF_054177405.1 Leptonychotes weddellii | reverse complement strand
ACTTGCATATTTTAAAAAGGTGAATTTTAGGACACCTGGGTGGCCCAGTTGGTTAAGCGACTGCCTTCAGCCCAAGTCATGATCCCGGTGTCCTGGGATTGAGTCCCACATCGGGTTCCCGCTGCTCTGCGGCGAACCTGCTTCTCCCTCTGCCTCTGCCTGCCACTCCCCCTACTTGTGCTCTCTCTCTCTCTCTCTCTCAAATAAATAAGTAAAATCTTTAACAACAACAACAACAAAAGGTGAATTTTATGGGTGCCTGGGTGGCTCAGTCGTT
>NW_027815816.1:0-277 GCF_054177405.1 Leptonychotes weddellii | reverse complement strand
ATCTACACCAGCAGGGATACCACGATCAGCAGAAGACCACTCTGAGGGGTAAATGAAGTCACATGCTCCTGTCCTCATGCAGTGCGTGGCATGCAGTGGTTCTTCTCTACTGGCGAGGAAACGTGTCCCCCTTTTACCTGTGTCTCATCCACCCCCAACTTATGGTTAGCCTTTCCTGGAGTCCCAGTGCCTCCTTGACGTTGATGTGGAAATCCTTGACATTGAACCTGAAATGGAAATAGGGTGGGCGATAGAGCAGAAGCCCCCTAGGACTCAG
>NW_027815815.1:0-277 GCF_054177405.1 Leptonychotes weddellii | reverse complement strand
ATATAGTGGGAATTTCAGCTAGCTTGTCCTAAAATGGCAAGGATGGTGGGAATATGGGCAGAGTGAAAACAGTGTCTACTACAATCTACAATCTACTACAATCCTACTAACAGACTGAAGTAATTGGATGAGAGAGAGGTTGATGTATAGGGACCAACAGATAAGTGAAGGAATAAGATAAATGGCAGCTGACTAAAAATCATAGGTGAAAGAATTGCCTGAGAACAGGATGACACTTTATGTTATGAGTCTGGAAGGAAGATGGGAAAGATGACTG
>NW_027815814.1:0-277 GCF_054177405.1 Leptonychotes weddellii | reverse complement strand
CTAATGTGGACGGGGGATTTGGAAGTTATATGGGCAAATGGGCCACCTGGCTGGGCGGTCAGGAATAGGGGCCTTATGCATTCCTTCCATGCGGCTCCTCATACCTGTCCTGCTCACAGCACCCCCACCGGTGGTGTGGGGTATTGAGGATGTGCCTGCCACCGTGCCACGCGGGCCAGGCTGGTCAGGCTGAGGGGTGCAGGTCGCAGGGCACGTTCGGCATCTAGAAGGGAGAGCAGGATGGCAGCGGGAGGCTGCCCTGCACACTCTGGGCTGC
>NW_027815813.1:0-277 GCF_054177405.1 Leptonychotes weddellii | reverse complement strand
TAACTTTCTCCTATGCTAAAATCCTATGTTATACTAGCATTCATAAATTTGGTAAACTATTAAGTTTACTGACAAGGAATGATATGAAGAAATAATGGGTTTGGAGACTTAGAATGCACTTGCGTACACAAAAAAGTTTGAAAATATGAGTAGTGATGATATAAGTGCATTGTACATATTTTGTATTTCTTTAAATTCTATAAAACACCAGCAATTTTCAGAAACGCCATTCATTTAATAACATTTTCAGAAAAAGTATCATATTAAATATAGGTAG
>NW_027815812.1:0-277 GCF_054177405.1 Leptonychotes weddellii | reverse complement strand
GAATATGTCCTTAAATGCCCCAAGCATTCAGTTAAAATTTCACAAAAATTACAATTAAAGAGTATGGCTACATTAGCTCCAACATATCCTTTAGATTTATCCTAATGAAGCCCCAAACAGCCCTCAGAGCATAAAGCTGATTCTTCAGTTATTTACTTTCCAGAAAAAAGAATCAATTTTGTTTAAAGACAATAATGTGTAAGGTCTAAACATGAGTCAAATACACATACAGCATATAATAAAAAATTACTAGAAAACGAAGCAGGGAAATATAACA
>NW_027815811.1:0-2696 GCF_054177405.1 Leptonychotes weddellii | reverse complement strand
ACATGAGAGGGGGGAGGGTCAGAGGACGAAGCAGACTCCCTGCCGAGCAGGGAGCCCGATGCGGGACTCGATCCCGGGACTCCAGGATCATGACCTGAGCCGAAGGCAGTCGCTTAACCAACTGAGCCACCCAGGAGCCCCAAGTGCTAAATATTTTAAAATAAATGAGCAGTGGAACAAAGGCTGCTAAGGAATGGAGGGTGCTCTAGGATGGATAGGGAAAGCTTGGGGGAGGGAGTGGGTATTGAGCTAAGAGCTGGACGATGAGAAGTGACCTCTGCACATATCCTGGCACAGAAAAAAACAGGCAAAGGAAAGAGCAAGACAAAAACTATGAAGCTGGAGTGAGTTTGACTTGTGTAATAGCGAGGTTTACTGGCTGCTCTGATTGGGATTATTATGAGAAAAATGCTAATCAAAGACCAGACAAGGAGCTTCCAGGGGTGTCTGCTGCTCAGGAGGTAGAAATTGAAGACTTTTTGGTAGGAAGATTGGAGAAGCAGCTCTTTAATGGGAACCCCCAGCTCTTTCATGATTTTCATTATCCTCAATTTGTTTAGTACCTTCTATGCCAAATAAACTACATTTTGAAGGGACCTTTGAAATTCTATTAACACCCTAAGGCAGTTTGTTTGAAGAACAGCAAGAAGACCAGTGGGCTGAAATGTTTTTGTTAGGCCTCAAGCATCTGGTTTAGGCCATGCGTTCAAATGAAGAAAATATATGCAACTTCAAGAGACAAGCAAGAACTATCATAGAATATGGCAATGGCCTGAGATTGGAATCCCTATTTTTAGGTTCTGAATCTTGGTCAACATTTGCATGAAGAGACAAGGGTCATAAATCACATGAACTCCTGCTGGAGAACCCAGCTCCCAAAACTCGGGCAGCAGGCCCATTTTATGACCTAGTTGGCAAAGATTGCCTGAGGACTGCAATCCATGCAGCTAGTTTTCTTCATGGAAGGGACTCCCAACGTCTTATTAAAACTTAAGTGAGAGGGAGGACGTAAGGGAGAAGGCAGTCTCTGGAAAAATCACAGAAGCCCAGGGGCTGAGTAACCAGTGTCCCATGTCAAGGCAGAGATGAGGAATTCAAGAACAAAACACAACAAAAAGCTATATATCACAATTAATTGCCCTGACCCGCTCTATTTACATCTCAAAGTAAGAGTCATGTAAACGAAATGTTAATGTTTCAATCTAAAGACTAGACCACAAATTTGATAATTGTGTACACTAATAACTCCCTGCAATATGCCATTTAATGTCTTTTGGTAATCTGCCATTCACTGACTAAAAGAAGTATCTGTGTCAGCAGTTCCTTAATTTGACTTAAGTAGCATTTTGTTTACTGCATCGTAGGTTTTGCTTGTACAAATAAATAAATAAATGGAAAATATCAATGTATGCATTTCCTTGGAAAAATAGTTCAGAAGTGCTTCACTAATTTTATTTTTGGTCAAGGGCAATTTATTAACCAATGATCTGAGCCATTTTATAGAAAAATACAACCTTATACAGTTAGGCTATTAAAAACTTTAAAACATTGTTTAGGAATATGAAGTTTCAAACTAATCTTGAAAGAAAAAACACATTTCAGCTAACTATTCATATTTCATGAATATAAGGAAAAAAATAAAATTTTTATTTTATGCAAGGTTACTCAGGAACTTTTTTTGGAATGTAAGATAATCAAATTAAATTGAAAACATGAGAGAATATAAAAAAATCCAACACATAGATCCTGGACATGGTTCATGTATCTGAAGAGTGTAACCATAAAAGAAGAATCTAACTCCTTTTGAAAAGCAAATAGAAGCAAGGACCAAATCTTTGGATTTATAGAACAGAGAAAATTATCATAAATAAATGACAAAACCTGAGTTGTCTGGTAGAAAAAGAAATCTATTTGAAATGGGAAAGCCAAAGAAATCTTCACATCATGGATCAGATCTTGTTTTCAGGACCCTAAACAATTCCTGGCACACAATAGACAAATGATAAGATATATTTCTACATGTGAATGGAAAGATGATGTACGTTGTCATAAGCATTCAAAGTTTATGACAGAACAGGAGGTTTTAAATGTTGGTACTTCATTTTTTTAAATAGTAATCTTTTAATAAGTTATAACTTACTTGTGTAAAGTTGATGAATCTGTCATTAAATCCTCAAACTTCTAGTTGTGGAAAATAATTTTTTCTAAGCCTGGTGTCACATGGCCAAAGTGTAAAGTACACTGAAAATATATAATTAAAAATTTATTAAATAAGTCTGCTACTTTGGGGATTTCTACCTCATAAGATGCCTCTGAAGAGTAGATATTTCAAAGATGGAAACCTAAAATTTCAAATGCTTGATCCAATTGGTTATAGTCATTTACTGTCACACACACACACACACACACACACACACACACACACACACACGAATTGACACTGTCCCTTACTACAATGCTTTGCTCTTGTTCAGGTACTTCCCCCAATGTAACCTTGATGTGTTTATTGTTGAAATGTCCATCCTGGTTAAAAATCTGCTAAAACGTGTTTTAATATTATTTACAGATTTCTTTCTTTTTTTTTTTTTTTATTCTTATGTTACTCCCCATACATTACATCATTAATTTTAGATGAAGTGTTCCATGATTCATTGTTTGTGCATAACACCCAGTGCTCCATGCAGAATGTGCCCTCC
>NW_027815810.1:0-277 GCF_054177405.1 Leptonychotes weddellii | reverse complement strand
CAAGAATAAGTTGTATGGGAACGCCTGGGTGGCTCAGTCGGTTAAGCGTCTGCCTTCAGCTCAGGTCATGATCCCAGGGTCCTGGGATCGAGTCCCGCATCGGGCTCCCTGCTCCGCGGGGAGCCTGCTTCTCCCTCTGCCTCTGCCTCTCTCTCTCTATCTCTCATGAATGAATAAATAAAATCTTTAAAAAAAAAAAAGAATAAGTTGTATGCATGATTCTTTACCCCTAAATACCATAGTGTGTATTTCTTTTTTATTATATTTTTAAAATATT
>NW_027815809.1:0-277 GCF_054177405.1 Leptonychotes weddellii | reverse complement strand
ACATTTCAGAAAGAGGCTTCCAGGCTTTTCCTCTGTGCTCAGAGTGGATAACTGACTCCAGAATGATGACATTGGCCAGCAGAAATCCAGGCTGTCTCTCAGTCCCTTGTCTTTTGATCAGGGAACCTTACACTTCAGTGGCTACAGAGCAATGGCCTTCCGTGGTGTGTAACTCCAGGGGGCACCCCCTTTTTTTTTTTAAAGATTTTATTTATTTATTTGACAGAGACACAGTGAGAGAGGGAACACAAGCAGGGGGAGTAGGAGAGGGAGAAGC
>NW_027815808.1:0-277 GCF_054177405.1 Leptonychotes weddellii | reverse complement strand
TCATGAGCATGACATCATTGTTGCTTTATCTCATTAAGTTTTGTGATAATTTGTTACACAGAAATAGATGATCAGATTGCTTTTATCAGTGCCCTAAATACTTACTAGTAAAAGTGAACTTATTCTAAAGATTTTATTTATTGGGGGGGGCAAGCACAAACGGGGGAGGGGCAGAGGAAGAGGGAGAAGCAGACTCCCCTTGAGCAGGGAGCTGGACATGGGGATCGATCCCAGGACCCTGGGATAATGACCTGAGCTGAAGGCAGCCGCTTAACTG
>NW_027815807.1:0-277 GCF_054177405.1 Leptonychotes weddellii | reverse complement strand
CTTAACACTGGAAGAAAAAGCAACAGAAAAAATGTACAGGAAGGAATATATAGAGTTCAAGAGAGGTGTGTGTGTGTGGGGGGGAGAATATAAGTATATGTGTAATTTTATATGTACTTTTATATATAGTTATATGTTTTATATAATCATGATTATTTGTATATTAAAATATTTCAGCATAGCCTTTGGGATGGAGAAGTTTTATAAAGTTTTTCATAAAATAGCCCCTAATTGATAATAAAGGAAGGATGATGTACACTTTCTTGTAGCTATTGAG
>NW_027815806.1:0-277 GCF_054177405.1 Leptonychotes weddellii | reverse complement strand
TGATATTTGCTGTGTGTTTTTCATAGATGGCTTTTATGATATTGAGGTATGTACCCTCTATCCCTACACTGTGAAGCGTTTTAATCAAGAAAGGATGCTGTACCTTGTCAAATTCTTTTTCTGCACCTTTTGAGTGGATCATTGATTCTTGTTCTTTCTTTTATTATTGTATTGTATCACATTGATTGATTTGCAGTTGTTGAACCAACCTTGCAGCCCAGGAATAAATCCCACTTGGTTGTGGTGAATAATCCTTTTAATGTACTGTTGGATCTTA
>NW_027815805.1:0-277 GCF_054177405.1 Leptonychotes weddellii | reverse complement strand
ATCATGGAACACTACATCTAAAACTAATGATGTAATGTATGGGGATTAACATAAGAATAAAAAAATCATGGAACCCACAAAAAAAAAAGTGTTTGAATGAATATTTGTATACTGTGTGCAAAGGGGTTTGTGAATGTGGGGTTTAAACAATCTTATAGAAATATTAAAACTTGTTTTCCTAAAGTATTTTTTACTACCTACAGAAAACTTTTAGATAGATCAGCATTGTCCAATAGTACATTCCAGAATGATAAAAATGTTCCAAATATGTGCTTTC
>NW_027815804.1:0-277 GCF_054177405.1 Leptonychotes weddellii | reverse complement strand
GCCAGAAGACCGCTTCCTTGGAGAAGCTTCGCCTGACTGCACCTGCTTCCGCTGCTGTCCTCATTATCACCTTGTTTTCTTTCCTTCACGGCACCTGTCCCTCTCTGAAATTATTTTTTATATTTACGTACTTGGTTTTTGTTTGGTGGTCTCGCCCCACTAAGTTCCAGGAGAACAGGCCCCCTGACTTGTTTTGTTCATGTCTGTATTCTGAGAGCCTAGAACAGTGTGTTGCACACAGCAGGTGCTCAGTTACTCCAAGTGTGTCCCACCATTT
>NW_027815803.1:0-277 GCF_054177405.1 Leptonychotes weddellii | reverse complement strand
AGATTAATAAAAGTAACTTTACTTTTCAAATGTGACTTTTTAACAGCAAAGTGGAAAAGTGGTAAACAGTCTCCATTAAAAAAAAAAAAAATTCAGTATTCCCAACAAAACTAAAGATAGGCTTATATATAGCACTAATTCAGAAAGGGGACGAGGGGCGCCTGGGTGGCTCAGTCGGTTAAGTGTGCCTTCAGCTCAGGTCATGAGCCCCCACGTCGGGCTTTCTGCTCAGTGGGGAGCCTGCTTCTCTCTCTCCCTCTGCCGGCTGCTCCCCGTT
>NW_027815802.1:0-277 GCF_054177405.1 Leptonychotes weddellii | reverse complement strand
GACTCACTCTCTGTTCCTTTTCAAGTCTCTCAGATGCTCTGTATTTCCACTCTCTCTGGGTCTTCAATAAACTCTGCTCTCACTTCCTCTTGGCTCGCATTTGATTTCTACTCTGGGTAAAGCCAAGGACCCTCTTGGTTGGTCCTGTGGGAACTCCCTCTGGGTCCTCGGACCCAGCCAGCCTGCATCATATCAATGCAGGATTGGTTAAATGATGATATATACACACAATGGAATATTATGAAGCCCTAAAAACGGTGACATGTCTATTGTTGAC
>NW_027815801.1:0-277 GCF_054177405.1 Leptonychotes weddellii | reverse complement strand
ACGATTGAGAATTCTGAAAAATGCAATGGAATTAAAATTATCTTCATTTTCAGTGACTACCATGAAAGTTTATGTTCATTTTTTGGTATGGGACTTGAAGGTCAAAAGTAATCATTTTCCGCCTTTGCCTATAAATCTGTAAAGCAGTCTTCCTTTGGGAACTACCCAGGTCTCTGAATGATAAAGTGGGAAAGAGAAAGAACATTTTTTTTAAGTGGACGGCAAAGAAAAACTATGCCAAAGAATTTTCAGGTTGAAAACCCCAGAAGTGACTACC
>NW_027815800.1:0-2696 GCF_054177405.1 Leptonychotes weddellii | reverse complement strand
ATCATTTGGAGGCAGTTGGGTGGTCTGCTGGAAATAAATCTCATTTGGGGATAACAAGGTGGAGTAAATCTGGATTTAAGACTTTGGTTTGGATTTCAGCTGGCATTGGATGATGATAAATAATTCTCTGGTAATCTGTGTGGAGCTCACAGGTTAACACCCCTTTCAGCCCTCTGAAGAGAAAATAATTTTTTTTTTTAAAGATTTTATTTATTTATTTGAGAGAGAGAGAATGAGAGACAGAGAGCACGAAAGGGAAGAGGGCAGAGGGAGAAGCAGACCCCCTGCCGAGCAGGGAGCCCGATGCGGGACTCGATCCCGGGACTCCAGGATCATGACCTGAGCCGAAGGCAGTCGCTCAACCAACTGAGCCACCCAGGCGCCCCTGAAGAGAAAATAATTTAAGGCAAAATTGTGGTCTGTGGGAATTTCTGTCAATTCTGAAATGAACCTAAAAGAAAAAAAATCTTGTATTATCTAAATGGTTGCTAAAAAATGGACATGACTATTTTTAAATAGAATTTATAGAAAGGTTTCTATAAATTCTACATTTAAACTCTTGGGAAAGTTCATAAGATTTATAAAACTCTTCCTTTTTAGCAAGTTAAAATTCAACCAGTATGCTTTAAAAAATGTATTACACACATTTCATAAATGTTGCAGAAGAATTAGGAAACACGGACAATGTAGAGAATAAAAATAACTCCATCAAGATAACTGTTTTTTATTATTCTGAGGTATACATGTATACATATACACATATATACACTTACTTTACAACAGGCAAATCATATTGTGTATACCACTATAACCTGTTGTTTTCACCTAACAATATATTATTCACATCCTTCCATACCAGTAAATGTTCTTATATACTCAGTTATTTTTGTTTTCATTTATTAATAGTTACATAAAGTTTATTATATGACAGGCAAAGTTTTAGTTGCTTTACAAATATTAACTCATTTCATATACATAGAGATATAACAGTTCATGTTACCGTTCTGCCAATGTTGGGCATTAAGGGTTTTTTTATAATGATTTTAAATATCATTGCAATGAACACAACTCGCAGCTAAATAGTTGTGCTTATCTTCATTTCCTTAGGATAAACTTTCAGAAATGAAATTTCTAGTCAAACAGCATACAAATTTCTAGTCAAACAGTACTTTTGATACATATATATATACATGTACATATATGTTTCTCAACTGCCGCCAGAAAGGCTAAGACAAATTTATATTTTAACTAGCAGTATGTGAGCAAGAAACCTTCTAACAGTATTTTAATTAAAACAAATGAAAACTTGAAAGAAAAAAATAAACTCATGAAAAGATAAACAACAAAAATCTAAAAAACTCAAAAACAAAGAAAAAATTTCTTTTTAAAATGATAGGTAAAAATTGATTTCTCATTTTTAATGGTATTTATCTTGGTTTACTGATTTGGGGGAGTTCTTTTGATTTTAAAGATATTAACCTTTTACAGTATGCTGCAGTTTTTCTCATTTGTTTTTGTTATTCTGATTTAGTAGTTTATATCATAGGCAAGTGTTACCTTTTTTAGTAGTCAAATATATCTGTTTTTTTCTTTGTGGTTTATGGGTTTTCCTTTTGTATTTATGCTTATATGGGTTTTAGTTGCCCTTAGATTGCATAAAAACATACATAAATTTTTAAATACTTTTATCGTTTCATTTATTTTATTTTAAATCTTTACTCCATCTGGAATTTATTTTGATCAGCATACTTTTTTTTTTCTTTTTTTTTTTAACCATTTAGAATGCTTTCAGTACACTGGAACATATGTTGTCTGTGCAGTTTGGTAGCAAGTTGTACAATGAAATATCACCCCTTGAATTGAATAATAGTAACAATTTTAAAAATTAACATTTATTAACTCTTTACCATATGCCAGGTAGTATGCTAAGGGTTTTGCTTGTATTATTTTATGAACTTTCAACAAGAAGCTCAGTTTAAAGTATCCTGTAGTTACCAAACATGGTCTCGTGGTAACTGGTCATCTTCCCAAAGTGGCCCAGAACACAGCTTGGTGAGGGGCCTAATTACCCAACTGCAATCCAGGGTTCCCCCGTAGGTTCCCTCTTTCTTGTCCATACCTCCCTGCTGCTGGGATGTAGTCTGGGCAATGTCCCAGTCTCTTCTTCTCCTGCTGGAGTCCTCTAACGGTTTGTCACTACAGCTGTTCCTGTGCATGAGTGTGGGCGCATCTTCTCTCTTACTGACAGCATTTATTGACACAGTTGGCATTTTTATTGCCTTTCTGTTTTTAAGCTAGGGGAGATGATGCCTGCAGAAGAAACCTGGGTTTCCATTTTTAGGCAGCTGTCATCACGTGGCCATGTGCTTCATCCCCTTCCTCTTATAAGTTCCACCACAAACAGCAACATCGGCACATGTTTTTCCAGGATCTCTGGGAGGTCACTTCCATCCCCATGGGCACAAAGCCCCAGGGATTTACCTCTCAGGCTGTGCAGCTGCCCGTTCAGCCAGCCAAGGGCTACACTACTTGACTTTTTGACTCCCGAGTGTGTCCAGCAGTTCCGTTTATGGATTCTCATTGTTCCTTTGACTTTTGCTCCTGAAACCAGATTCAACATGTGAACTGCGGATTTATGAAGTCTTGCTCTTATTAGCACTGAGGTTCTTCTGCAATTTGTTTTTCTTTTTTTTTTT
>NW_027815798.1:0-277 GCF_054177405.1 Leptonychotes weddellii | reverse complement strand
GAATAGTGTCTAACACCTGCCGCTACTCGGCACACAGGATAGATCCTGCGCTCTCTGGGGCCGGGAGGTTCAGCTGCAGCTTGTGATACGCTGTGCACACGCGGATGTGCACTCACGGATGAGGGAAGCTGAGGGGGGGCCAGTGTCTGTTCTCATATGGATCAACACATCTAACTCATGCAGTACTAAGAGGGACAGTTCACTAGTACACCCACTTTATAGAAAGGCATACTGAGGCTTTGGGAGATCAGTGATGTGCCCAAGAGCCAGGGAGGAT
>NW_027815797.1:0-277 GCF_054177405.1 Leptonychotes weddellii | reverse complement strand
ACAAAAGTGGTATATGGAAGGGAATTTTCTCAACCTAGTAAGGCGTGTCTACCTAATCTTATAGTGCGCACGACACTCAATGGTGAAAGAATGAAGATCTTCTCTACACATCGGGAACAATGCAGGATGTGCACTTTTGCCCTTTCTATTCAACATTATAGAGGAATGAGCTGTGGAATAAGCTCCTCATCCCCCCCCCAAATAAAAACATTCTGATTGGAAAGGCAGAAATAAAACTATCTTTATTCACCGATGATCCTATATGGAGAAAATCCCA
>NW_027815796.1:0-277 GCF_054177405.1 Leptonychotes weddellii | reverse complement strand
GTAATAGCTGGGGCGTGGGCAGGCATATATTCTGCTTTGCTAGCATCTTTCAAACAGTTTTCTTTGGTATAGTATTTCTAAGCAGGGGGTGAAGAAGACATGATAACTCTCCGACTTCCCAGGGAGTTAGGAAGCTTTTGGAAAAGACCTAAGATACAGTTGTTTGGCCTGTATGATTTGGTTTACTGTTTTTTTTGTTTGTTTGTTTGTTTGTTTTATTCTTATGTTAATCCCCATACATTACATCATTAGTTTTAGATGAAGTGTTCCATGATTC
>NW_027815795.1:0-277 GCF_054177405.1 Leptonychotes weddellii | reverse complement strand
GCTCAGGTCGTGATCCCAGGGTCCTCGGATCAAGCCCCACATCTGGTTCCCTGCTCAGCAGGGAGTCTGCTTCTCCCTCTGCCTCTCCCTCCACCCAGCTTGTGCTTTTTTTCTCTCTCATTCCCCCTCTCAAGTAAATAAATAAAATCTTAAAAAAAAAAAAAAAAAAAAAAAAAACATTTCAGGGGGCACCTGGGTGGCTCAGTCAGCTGAGCGTCTGACTCTTGATTTCAGCTTAGGTCATGATCTCAGGTCCTGGGATCCAGCCCTGAGTCAG
>NW_027815794.1:0-277 GCF_054177405.1 Leptonychotes weddellii | reverse complement strand
CAGGTGGTCCCATGGGTGGTCCGCCCTCCAGGTGGTCCCATGGGTGGTCCGCCCTCCAGGTGGTCCCATGGGTGGTCCCATGCGTGGTCCGCCCTCCAGGTGGTCCCATGGGTGGTCCGCCCTCCAGGTGGTCCCATGGGTGGTCCCCCCCCATGCAGAGTCCCACCTCTTCTTCAGGAAGAAAATCAGCAGACCCACCAGGATGACAAACAGGATGACACCAATGATGGCTCCAGCAGTGACCCCTGGGGGAGGAGGCGTGGGGACTTGTTACAGT
>NW_027815793.1:0-277 GCF_054177405.1 Leptonychotes weddellii | reverse complement strand
ACTTCTCAAGACAGCACAGCTGGGATACCCAACCTACAACTTCCTGATGTGAAAACTGGTACATGTTTGAAGTCTTTTGTCCGGAAAAAAAGGCAAAATTTGTGTCCATCCTGGTCAGAAGATGAAATAATTTGTGCCTGAAATGTCAACAATGACATTCACTTCTTTGAAAACGATTTTAGTATGGAAAGAGTTATGAAATAAATTTATTATTTACTATTTAAAAAAAAACAAAACTGTCTCCAAAGTGATTGCACTTGGGATTCACCCTGGACTA
>NW_027815792.1:0-277 GCF_054177405.1 Leptonychotes weddellii | reverse complement strand
GAGCCCCCTTGGGATTCTCTCTCTCCTCTCCTTCTACACCCCCCACCTCCACATGCTTTCTCTTTCTCTCTCTCTCTAAAAAAAAAAAAAAAAAAATGCTCTAAATTTCATGAATTGTATAGCTAATGATTGACAGAATTTTTAGTTGATTTTCTCTTTCGTTGATAAATAACTAAATTAAAATTTTACCCATGTTTTCGAGATTCCTGCTTCCAGAATTTATTTTCTACCTCAGTGTCCAGAATTAAAGAAAATGATTAATCAAAGTTATAAATAA
>NW_027815791.1:0-277 GCF_054177405.1 Leptonychotes weddellii | reverse complement strand
AGGACACTGGATGCCAATTCCTCACCTTCAGTGCTTGTGACTCCGCCAGAGTCCAGGCATGTAGAAGGTGGCACATGACCCAGAGACATATTGTGAGGACTGGCCCTGGTGGTATGGTCTGAGCATTCTTCTGTATGTTTGCTAAAAACACCCACTGGGTAATGTCTGCTGAGTGGAGAGAAAGAGGCCACCCTCTAATTTAATCTATGTTAATTATAAATTTGGGGAAATCTGGTGGATAGTGTGAACTTGTCTGAGAAGGGGGAAACATGAATTA
>NW_027815790.1:0-277 GCF_054177405.1 Leptonychotes weddellii | reverse complement strand
AGGGCAGAGCCTTGGGGACAGTGGGGCTCGGGGTGGGAGCGGGCTTTGCACAGGGGAGCTTTAAAGACACCCATTTCCAGGGGCACCTGGGTGGCTCAGTCGTTAAGAGTCTGCCTTCGGCTCGGGTCATGATCCCAGGGTCCTGGGATCGAGCCCCACATCGGGCTCCCTGCTCCACGGGAAGCCTGCTTCTCCCTCTCCCACTCCCCCTGCTTGTGTTCCCTCTCTCGCTGTATCTCTCTCTGTCAAATAAATAAAATCTAAAAAAAAAAAAAAA
>NW_027815789.1:0-2696 GCF_054177405.1 Leptonychotes weddellii | reverse complement strand
AAAAAAAAGTTTCCTTTTCCTCGCCCTAACTCAGAACTAGGGGATATTTCCATGATGTTTCTTGTCTAGACCTCAGTAGTCATTCTCAGGTTACAGCCTGCATTAAGTTTCAAATCAGGGGATACCAGAGGAAAATATTGGTAAATTCCCAAAAGGTTCTGTGGCACTTTGAGTTTTGGTCTTCCCTGATTTCCCTACTGATACTTACTTTTCAGAATTATCAGATAGCTACCCACTCATTTTATCCAAGTTTCATAGTTGAAATCAGTGGGAGATAAAAAGAGATGTATGTTTTCTCATTGTTGCCTGGAACTGGAAGCCCTATGGTAAATAAGTACTGGCTTCAACTTAAAGTCATTGGCTGCATTAGCCTTAACAAGAGAGTCAGCCTTTCTTTTGAATCTTTGAAGCCAGGCACTGATTGACTTCTCCTTTCCAGTTATGGAGGTCCTAGAGTGCATCTTCATCCAAATAAGGCTGTTTCACCTACATTGAAAAATCTGTTGTTTAGTGTAGCCACCTTTGTTAAATTATCTTAGCTAGATCTTCTGGATAATTTGCTGCAGCTTCTACATCATACTCAATGGTGAAAGACTAAAAGCTTTTCATCTAGAATCAGAAACAGGAGAACCTGGGTGGCTCAGTTGGTTAAGCATCTGCCTTTGGCTCAGGTCATGATCCCAGGGTCCTAGGATTGAGTCATGCACTGGGCTCCCTGCTCAGTGAGGAGTCTGCTTCTTCCTCTGCCCCTCCCTCTGCTTATGCACTCTCTCTCTCTCAAAAATAAATAAAAATTTAAAAAAAATAAAAATAAAATCAGAAACAAGAGGGGTGCCTGGGTGGCTCAGTTGGTTAAGCATCCGACTCTTGATTTCAGCTTAGGTCATGATCTCAGGGTAATGAGATCAAGCCACACATTAGACTATCAGTAGTAAAAGTCCTAGATAGAACAATTGACAAGAAAAAGAAATAAAAGGCATCCAAACTGGAAAAGAAGTAAAATTATATCTGTTTGCAAATGAAATGCACATATATATAGAAAACTCTAAAAACTCCACACACAAAAAAACTTAGAATTAATAAACGAATTCAGCAAAGTATCAGGATACAAAGTTAACACAAAAACCAGCTACATTTCTATATACTAACAATAAACAATCTAAAAAGAAATTAACTAAATACCTCCATTAACAATAGCATCAAAAAGGATAAAATACTTGGGAATTCACTTAACCAAGGAGCTGAAAGACCTGTACATTAGAAAGTACAAAATATTGATGAAAATAAATTAAAGACAAATAATAGAAAGACATCTCATGTTCATGGATTTGAAGACTTAATACCATTATAATGTTGACATTATCCAAAGCAATCTACACATATAATACAAACCCTATCAAAATCCCAACAATGTTTTTTTTGTTTTGGGTTTTTTTTTAAAAATAGAAAAATTCATCCTAAAATTCATACAGAACCTCAAGGACCCTAAAGAGCAAATAAATAAAATAAAATAATATAAAATAAAATCTTGAAAAAGGACAAAGTTGGAGGAATCATACTTCCTGATTTCAAAACTTACTATAAAGCTATAATAATTAAAACAGTGTGGTACTGGCATAAAGATAGACATATAGAACCAATGGAATAGAATAAAAAGCCCAGAAATAAACCTTCACATATTAAGTCAAATGACTTGTGACAAGGGTGCCAATACCATTCAATAAGGAGGGGAAAGTCTTTTCAACAAATGGTGCTGGGAAAACTGGATATCCAAATGCAAAAGAATAAAGTTAGACACTTACCCAATATCATACCAAAAAATTAACTCAAAATGGATCCACAACCTAAACACAAAAGCTAAAATGATAAAACCCTTAGAAGAAAATATAGGCCAAAAGCTTTAAGACATTGATTTGGCAATGATTTCTTGGATATGACACCAAAGGCACAGGCAACAGCAGAAAAAACAGACAAAATGGACTTCATAAAAATTAAAAACTTCTATTCATGAAAGGACACTGTCATTAATTAGAGTGAAAGCAAGATACTTAGTGGGAGAAAATAATTGAAAATCAGGGATTAATATCTAGGATACATAAAGAGCTCTTACCACTCAACAACAAAAAACGAAGAACCTGATTCAAAACTGGGCAAAAGATTTGAATAGACATTTCTACAAAGAAGATATGCAATTGGCAAATAAGCACATGAAAAGATGCTAAACATCACTAATCATTAGGGAAAAATAAGTCAAAACCACAATAAGATACTACCTCACACTCATTAGGATGGCTAGTATCAAGAACAAAAAAACCACAAATGTAGATGAGGATATGGAAAAACTGGAACCTCTGTGCACTGTTGGTGAGAATGTAAAATGGTACAACTGCTGTGGAAAATATTATGAAGGTTCCTCAAAAAACTAAAAACAGAATTGCCATATACCCAGGATACCACTTCTGGGTATATACAGAAAGGAACAGAAAGTGAAGTCTTGAATACATATTTGTACATTCATGTTCATAGCAGCATCATTCACAACAGCTAAAAGATGAGGAATTCTTAATCTCAGGAAACAAACTGAGGTTTGCTGGAGTGGTGAGGGGTGGGAGGGATGGGGTGGCTGGGTGATAGACATTGGGGAGGGTATGTGCTATGGTGAGCACTGTGAATTGTGTAAGACTGATTAATCACAG
>NW_027815788.1:0-277 GCF_054177405.1 Leptonychotes weddellii | reverse complement strand
GTTAAGCGTCTGCCTTCGGCTCAGGTCATGATCCCAGGGTCCTGGGATCGAGCCCCGCATCGGGCTCCCTGCTCTGCAGGGAGCCTGCTTCTCCCTCTCCCACTCCCCCTGCTTGTGTTCCTGCTCTCACTATCTCTCTCTCTGTCAAATAAATAAATAAATAAATAAATAAATAAAATCTTAAAAAAAAATCTTGCCCGTTTAAAAGAAAATCGCAAACAAAAACAAAAGCAAAAAATCTCTGTGCCAAAAGGCTTTCAGGAAAACCAAATGCAAA
>NW_027815787.1:0-277 GCF_054177405.1 Leptonychotes weddellii | reverse complement strand
ATTTAAATTTCTTGCTTCGGTCCTTGCTTACTGGACTTGAACATTTAAACAGCTCCGGTGCAGACAGGAACGTCCCCGGGGTGACGGCCGAGGCTCGGTGGGTGGAGGGAGCTGTCGGACGAGGAGCCAGTGCAGGCTGCTGGGAGAAGGGTCGGTGGGGGGGGGGGGGGGCATGGCTCCTGCCTGCACTTTCTGGACTCAGGGATCTGTGAGTTCGAGGGAGAATTAGCTTACGATTGCAAAAGATCCTCGCTGTGCAGCTGCCGAGGTTGCTACC
>NW_027815786.1:0-277 GCF_054177405.1 Leptonychotes weddellii | reverse complement strand
GGCGCCTGGGTGGCTCAGTTGGTTAAGCGACTGCCTTCGGCTCAGGTCATGATCCTGGAGTCCCTGGATCGAGTCCCGCATCGGGCTCCCTGCTCGGCAGGGAGCCTGCTTCTCCCTCTGACCCTCCCCCCTCTCGTGTGCTCTCTGTCTCTCTCATTCTCTCTGTCTCAAATAAATAAATAAAATCTTTAAAAAAAAATAAAAAATAAAAAAAATAAAATGCCCATAAAAATGTATATCTCACTGTTATGGGTTGAATTTTGCCCCCCCAACACCA
>NW_027815785.1:0-277 GCF_054177405.1 Leptonychotes weddellii | reverse complement strand
AATGGTTTGATCCCTATCCAGCTGAATTCCTGAGAGGAGACGAAATCCAGGTCTCCTACTCCTCCGCCATCTTGCTCCGCCCCCCCTATGTATTCATTTTTAGAGAGAGAAAGCTAGAGAGCTAGAGAGCAGTAGGGAGGGGCAGAGGGAGAGAGAGAATCTCAAGCAGACTCCCTGCCGAGTATGGAGTCTGACTTGGGGCTGGATCCCACAACCCTGAGTTCATGACCTGAGCTGAAAGCAAGAGTAGGACGTTTAACCAACCGAGCCATCCAGG
>NW_027815784.1:0-277 GCF_054177405.1 Leptonychotes weddellii | reverse complement strand
GTGTTTTTGTATTTTGGGGTTAAATACCTAGTAATGCAATTATTGGATCATAAGGTAGTTCTATTTTTAACTTTTTGGTGAACCTCTGTACTGTATTCCACAGTGGCTGCACCAGTTTACACTCCCATCAGCAGTGCCGGAGGGTTCCTTTTTCTCCACATCCTTGCCAACACTTGTATCTTGTGTTTTTGATTTTAGCTGTCATATCATCTGAAGTGATGTGATATCTCATTGTGGTTTTGATTGAATTTCCCTGATGATGAGTGATGTTGAGCAT
>NW_027815783.1:0-277 GCF_054177405.1 Leptonychotes weddellii | reverse complement strand
TACCCTAGGCTGTCAATGTCATTCATTCACTTTTAGGAGAGGGGAAGAGAATAAAGAGAAAGAACCTGGGCTGGAGCCACACCTGATACAAATCCCAGTAGTACCACTTCTAATCTGTCTGATCTTAGGCAAGCTATTTTTAGCCCATGCCTGGGACTTCCCATCTGCAAAACAGAGGCAGGAATAAGATAGAATCAGGGTGAAACAACAAGACAGAAGAAAGAGAAATTAAGGAGTCAATCCCATTTACAATTGCACCCAAAACCATAAGATACCT
>NW_027815782.1:0-277 GCF_054177405.1 Leptonychotes weddellii | reverse complement strand
GAAGGAACAGAAGGAGGGAGAGAGAGAGGGAAGGAAAAAAAGGAAGGAAGGAAGGAAGGGAGGAAGGAAGGAAGGAACGGAAGGAAGGAAGGAAGGAAGGAAGGAAGGGACACAGACTGAAACCAGCGCTGTGCTCTTTCCATAGTACCAACATTTTGGAGGAATCGTGCTTGGACTTATATTTTGCCAAAGCACTGATCGTATCTTACTTTGTATCCCCAGATTATGGCCAAGAGCCTCAAAGTAGGGTTTTTTATGTCCCAAATTGCACCGATTT
>NW_027815781.1:0-277 GCF_054177405.1 Leptonychotes weddellii | reverse complement strand
ATGCTAATTATAGAGGCGTTGTTATTTTTTTCTTGTGTAAATTATCCAAGAATCTCATTAAGTTAAAATTTACTGAGTGCTTATTGTATGCTATGTGGATAGGGTTATAAAATTAAATCAAACATGATTAGTGATCACTAGGAGTTCATAATTTTCTTGTTTAAATGAGATATTATGTAAAATTATATTCTTTTTTTTTATTCTTATGTTAATCCCCATACATTACATCATTAGTTCTAGATGAAGTGTTCCATGATTCATTGTTCGTGCACAACAC
>NW_027815780.1:0-277 GCF_054177405.1 Leptonychotes weddellii | reverse complement strand
GGCCCCTCAGGAAGTCCATCCACCCTGATACCCCAGACCATGTCCCACCCACACTCACCAGGCCCACGTGACCCCAAAACCAGCTCCGTTTTGGGGGCTGCGGGAAACACCGGAGGCAGCAGCAGATGTCATGCAAGCGGTGGCTCCAGGCCAGGACGCGGGCCAGCAGCCAGGTGGCCCCAGCCAGCAACAGGAGCAGCCACGGGGAGGCAGCCAGCTGCCCCATGCCCAGCCAGGACAGGCTCCACTGTGACATCCTGGGGCACAGGGGACAGAG
>NW_027815779.1:0-277 GCF_054177405.1 Leptonychotes weddellii | reverse complement strand
AGGTTAATGGCAGTGGGTAGAATGTGAGCCGCGTTTCACATTGTCCTCGGCAGAGCGAGGTGAACCTTGGTCACTCCACAGCATGAGGAGCCAGAAATGTTGGCCCCTTTCCTCCCCAGATACATCGAAAACAGTGCTTCGTGGCTAGGAACAACATTTAAGTTGAAAGAAACCGCTTCTTTTTTTCTCTGCGAATATATAGATGTTCAGGCTGAAGAGGATGTTTTCAAGGATGATAGCTTTATACGCACCCACGTGATTTGTGTAGTTTATGATC
>NW_027815778.1:0-2696 GCF_054177405.1 Leptonychotes weddellii | reverse complement strand
AAATTAAAAAAAAAAAAAAAAGAAATGTGTGTCTACACTCGTTTCCTAACAAGAAAACTGAAGTTCCGTGTGCCTGGGTGGCTCAGTTGGTTAAGCGACTGCTTTCGGCTCAGGTCATGATCCTGGAGTCCCGGGATCGAGTCCCGCATCGGGCTCCCTGCTCGGCAGGGAGTCTGCTTCTCCCTCTGACCCTCCTCCCTCTCATGCTCTCTTCTCTGTCTCTCATTCTCTCTCTCTCAAATAAATAAATAAAATATTTAAAAAAAAAAAAAAAAAAGAAAACTGAAGTTCCAAAGTCTCGGTACTTGCTGAGGTCCTACGACTATACAGGTATGAGATGGAATTCGCCCAAAGGCCTCTCCTGACCTACCAGTTCTTGTGTCTTTATCATGATGTTTTTATTCATTCTCAAAATATTAATCCCAATAACCTCCTTCTCAAATCTTCACCAAAGGGAAACTGTTTTACCCAATCTGAAGTTATGTGCTGGGAAATACACATAGCAGTAAAAACTGTGAAGTGCCCACCAAAGAGATTAGTAGACAAGGTTTTGGTATTTTGATCAAAAGACAACCATTAACTTAACAATTTATAATTCTGAAGCACATTTGGGATTATGGAAAATGATGCTGATAAAGTGTTAAATGAGAAAGCAGACTAAAACACCTTATGAAGAAAATAATTTCTAACACAGAAAACATAACTCCAAGACAACATTTAAAAATCATTAAAAAATTTTTGTGTTTTAAGCAGGTTAGAATTCTGATGTTTTTAAATTTAAATATTGTATAGCTTTTGACACTGAAAAATATTATTGCAAGTTGTGTGCAACTTGAACTTAATGAAAATCTTTACAGAGTCTAATTTGGATGTGATTAACAAAACAGGCCCATTAAGCCTGCAGCTTTATATCGGAAAAAAACAAAACAAAACATAAGGGCATTAATACACCTCTGGCGTATTGTGACGCCGTACTGTGAGCTACCTTCCTCGATAAACAACCCTGCGTTTCGGGATTGCTGATGCAGGCTCTCTGTATGTAAGTTTCCTTACCCGAAAAAGGGTGGGTTTGCAAATCATCTCTTCGCTCACCATCAGTGGTCATATTCCACACTAGGAAGAAAATGCAAAACAAGAAGCAAAGTCATTGGCCTGGCACTATACATAATAGTCTGGGAACAGTTTTGCCATGGTGAGTTGAGACGATCTGAAACACTGAACCTGCAAACAGCTATGGATCGATGACATACCCCTGTACAGATTTCTAAGAGGTCCTGGCACGGTAGACAAGTCTGTGATAGACACAGCAGGTTAAACAGGTGACCCTTAGGACTACATTTTCATCCAAATCCTCTGTATTGATGTCATAGCTTCCTTCTGAGGGGACTGCCTATGATACTCTTAGGCTCCCGGGGAACACACAGAAGACATGGGGCTCCCTGTGCTTCATGCTGGTGGACCGGTCTCTGTGGTGAGAGGGACGTGCAGGTGCGGCTGGCCGAGAGATTCACAATGATCACAGTGCTGGAGAGATCACTGCACCTTGCTTGCCTCTCTCCCCCACACCCATGTCCGTTCCACGTCCAATACCTCACCCACAACTCAAGGTCACCACTCTCATTTTACCCACATAAGCCCATCTTCAGAATTTATTGGGTCAGATGATTCCTGCTGTCTAATTGACACATAAAAGGCAGGTCTTTACATTCTTCTGTGCTTATTATCAGACTGATTAGATTCATCCATGTTACGCACGCTTTAAGGTGTTCACTATAATTATGCACGGCATAGATCCATGAATATAAGAGAATGTATTTTTCTATTCATGGGTATTTGGACAGTTTCTCGTTTGCGGGCTGGAAATCAAAACTTCAAATGGAAAACTCAACTTCTTGTATGTATATCTTGCCTGATTTAACAACACAAGCAAATGATGCTCCCAAAAGTGAGGCATGAAATGGAGGATGGGGTGCAATCATCCAGGATGAATTTTTTCAAACCCTCTTTGCTATCTTGAACCCTCTAATTTTGCCACTAGTTACATATTCAAATGCTTTAAAAGAAGTCAATAGCCTATGTTCAAGTTGCATATTCATGAAGTATGCAAATCAAGTGCAGGATGCTCAAACCAAGCAGTGACACCACGTGATACATTGAACTGATCTATATGCAGCTTCATTCTCCTCTGAATACTTTTGATATTCCCATCTGTTACCACCAGAACTTATAGAGACACTTCAAAGACATCTGATACGATTCTATGTATCCGTAGACTGTGAATTAGCTGTGTTCTTTTCTGTCTTGGGTGAGGGTTAAGTGCTCTCTTCTTCTACTTAGTGTACAAACGGTGTGTTCTAAATGGCACCCAACCTCCCAGCTAACACCAGGAGCTTCTACAGAGTGGTCAAAAACAATCCTAACATCCTGACCATACTTCTGGACGTACATGAGAGAATGAACTTGACATATTTTTCCACAGAAGCCAAGAAGAAAAGTAATTTTGGAATGTGGGGTTTGTGCAGTAGCCTAGTTGTAAATTGCTTTTTAAGTGATTGGATTTCATCTTGTCCGAAAACTAAAATAACAGGAAATAACTAAGAGTCCAAGAAATGAATTTATAACATGATAACTTATATAAGTCTTACATAAGCACTTTGAAGAACGCAGTATGATTTTTCAGTGTCTCCAATAATATT
>NW_027815777.1:0-277 GCF_054177405.1 Leptonychotes weddellii | reverse complement strand
CATGAAAAAGTGCTCAATATCGCTCGGCATCAGGGAAATCCAAATCAAAACCTCAATGAGATACCACCTCACACCAGTGAGAATGGCTAAAATTAACAAGTCAGGAAACGACAGATGTTGGCGGGGATGCGGAGAAAGGGGAACCCTCCTACACTGTTGGTGGGAATGCAAGCTGGTGCAGCCACTCTGGAAAACTGTATGGAGGTTCCTCAAAAAGTTGAAAATAGAGCTACCATATGATCCAGCAATTGCACTACTGGGTATTTACCCCAAAGAT
>NW_027815776.1:0-277 GCF_054177405.1 Leptonychotes weddellii | reverse complement strand
GGAGGGGCAGAGAGAAAGGGAGAGAGAGAGAAGCTCAACCAGACTCCCCACTGAGCATGGAGCCTGAGGGGGCTCGATCCTACAGCCCTGAGATCATGACCTGAGCCAAAATCAAGAGTCGGCTGCCTAACTGACAGAGCCACCCAGGCTCCCCCAACTGGAGGTTTTCTATCCTTGCAAATCCTTTTCTTTTTTTTTTTTAATTTTTTTTATTGTTATGTTAATCCCCATACATTACATCATTAGTTTTAGATGTAGTGTTCCATGATTCATTGTT
>NW_027815775.1:0-277 GCF_054177405.1 Leptonychotes weddellii | reverse complement strand
AGGAAATTCAGTGAATCTCAAGCACAGGAAAAATAGAGAACTTAAGAACATCATAATCAAATTGCTCAAAATCAGTGATAAAGAGAAAATCTTAAAAGCAACAATGACAAAAAACACATTCCAACAAGATAAGGTTGATAAATTTCTTGTCAAAAACAATGCAAGTGAGAAAATGATAGATCACATTTTTCAAAGAACTAAAAGAACTGTCAAGCTTGAATGCAGTGCCCAGCAATAATATCTTTTGAGAACAAAGTCCTACCAAAACACATTTTTC
>NW_027815774.1:0-277 GCF_054177405.1 Leptonychotes weddellii | reverse complement strand
CTTTAAGGAAGAAAACCGCTTTTCCTTTGTTCATGCTCATTTCCTTCTCTCACCTTCGGAGAGACTATGTCCAGAGGGTGACGGCCATACTGAGGACTTTGGGGAAGGGTGCCTGGAAACTGGCTCCTGAGCCTTATAGTCTGGGTCTCAAGCAGAAAACACAGGGAGCCTTTCAGCATTTCCCTTGACTAGCCCAGCTTATTCCAGGTAGAGAACTATTTGAAAAGTCTGAGCTGGTAACAAAGAAGGTTTTCAGCTCAGCACCAAAGGTGTCACG
>NW_027815773.1:0-277 GCF_054177405.1 Leptonychotes weddellii | reverse complement strand
GATTATAAGTAACATTTATTTCCTTCTTTTTTTAAATTTTCCTTCTTTAATGCCTCTGTCTCCCTCCCTCCTCAAGCACCCGATGAGGTGGCCTCCCCTATGCTTCCTTAACCTCCCACCATGAACATGTGTTGCCTTTATATTAGAAGAGAAAGTGCATTTTTGAAGATCGAGAGCAGGTAAGGCAGGGTTAAAAGACATGGGTTTGAATCCTATCTTCTCTCCAGTCAACAGGCTTGAAAAGCCTCTGTTCTCTGGGGGCCCTTTTCCCAGACTT
>NW_027815772.1:0-277 GCF_054177405.1 Leptonychotes weddellii | reverse complement strand
CACAAACAATGAATCATGGAACACTACATCTAAAACTAATGATGTAATGTATGGGGATTAACATAAGAATAATAAATAAATAAATAAATAAATAAATAAATAAATAAATAAAAGAAATGCACGGATTTAAAATGTGTAGTTCAAGAAATTTTTACAAATGTATATATGTACATTTAACACTTCTATCAATGTACAGTATATTTCCACTAGCCAAACTTTACCCTGTGTCTGTCCCTCTTATGGTTATTTTAATCTGTAGGTGACAACTCTTCCATAT
>NW_027815771.1:0-277 GCF_054177405.1 Leptonychotes weddellii | reverse complement strand
TATTTACTTATTTATTTGAGAGAGAGAGCACGAGAGAGCACGAGCAGGGTGAGGGGCAGAGGGAGAGGGAGAAGCAGGCTCCCCACTGAGCAGGGAGCCCGATGCGGGGCTCCATCCCAGGACCCTGAGGTCGTGACCTGAGCTGAAGGCAGATGCTTAACAGACTGAGCCGCCCAGGCGCCTCTGCAGTTCTTTTAAACGCCACGAAGCTGTCATCGAGACTGCCCATTGGTACATCATGTAAATTTTTGATAGTCACATTATTTTCTTCAGTGTT
>NW_027815770.1:0-277 GCF_054177405.1 Leptonychotes weddellii | reverse complement strand
CAAGCAGCTTTACTGTCTCCATAAAGTCAATGTTAGTTCCTTAGAGCTTGCTGGTCAAATCTGAGTATATACAGATATATATCTCTTTCAAATATGACCTTGCAGTCAGAGTCTTAGTAATCTAACCAATGTTTCCAGTTATATCTCGTTACAAGGAAAACAGAATCTTAGGAAACTTATGCTAATAAAGACATTGCCACCAATGTATAAGAATGCTCCCTGATGGTCTCTGAGTTTTGAAGGGATCAAGTATGGAGAAAAAATAAATAGTTTCATT
>NW_027815769.1:0-277 GCF_054177405.1 Leptonychotes weddellii | reverse complement strand
GGAGAGAGAATCTCAGGCAGACTCCACGGTGAGGGTGGAACCCCATGGGGGGCTCGATCCCACGACCCTGAGTTCATGACCTGAGCTGAAACCAAGAGTCAGACGCTCAACCGACTGAGCCCCCCAGGGCCCCTGGGTGAGAATTTTAGTCCCTGGGTGGTCTCCTCTCACAATCCAACATGCTCAGGGCGGACCGTCTTCCTTAGCAGTTGTTCAGGGAAATGTTCTGTAACTGGTGGGAGCCACGGCCCGGGGAGCGTGTGTGGCTCTCCTCCAC
>NW_027815768.1:0-277 GCF_054177405.1 Leptonychotes weddellii | reverse complement strand
GGAGGTGGCTGGTGTTGGATGAACCCGGATTCGGGATGACCAAAGACAGTTGCGCCTTTGCCTCCTCTGAGCCGAAAGCCAAAAGAAAGCGGCTGCACCAATTTAATTCCCACCAACAGTGCACACGGTTCCTGTTTTTCCACATCCTTGCCAATGCTTATTGTCCCTTGTCTTTTTTTTTTTTTTTAAAGATTTTATTTATTTATTTGACAGAGAGAGAGACAGCGCGAGAGGGAACACAAGCAAGGGGAGTGGAAGAGGGAGAAGCAGGCTTCCC
>NW_027815767.1:0-2697 GCF_054177405.1 Leptonychotes weddellii | reverse complement strand
TCCCCCATGCTATTCCTTATGTTCCACATATGAGTGAAACCATATGATAATTGTCTTTCTCTGCCTGACTTATTTCACTTAGCATAATCCCCTCCAGTTCCATCCATGTTGATGCAAATGGTGGGTATTCATCTTTTCTGATGGCTGAATAATATTCCATTGTATATATGGACCACATCTTCTTTATCCATTCGTCTGTTGAAGGGCATCTCAGCTCCCTCTACAGTTTGGCTATTGCAGACATTGCTGCTATGAACATTGGGGTGCATGTGCTCCTTCTCTTCACTATGCCTGTATCTTTGGGATAAATACCTAGTAGTGCAATTGCTGGGTCATAGGGTAGCTCTATTTTTAACATCTTGAGGAAACTCCATACTGTTTTTCAGAACGGCTGTACCAGCTTGCATTCCCACAAACAGTATAAGATGGTTCCCCTTTCTCCACATCCTCACCAACATTTGTCGTTTCCTGTTTTGTTAATTTTTGCCATTCTGACTGGTGTAAGGTGGTATCTCAATATGCTTTTGATTTGTATTTCCCTGATGGCTAGTGATGTTGAACATATTTTCATGTGTCTGTTAGCCATTTGTAACTCTTTTTTGGAGAAGTGTCTGTTCATGTCTTCTGCCCATTTTTTGACTGGATTATTTGTTTTTTGGGTGTTGAGTTTGAGAAGTTCTTTATAGATCTTGGATACCAGCCCTTTATCTGTAATGTCATTTGCAAATATCTTCTCCCATTGAGTGGGTTGCCTCTTAGTTTTGTTGACCATTTCCTTTGCTGTGCAGAAGCTTTTTATCTTGATGAAGTACCAAATGTTAATTTTTGCTTTTGTTTCCCTTGCCTTTGGAGATGTGTTTTGAAAGAAGTTGCTGTGGCTGATGTCAAAGAGGTTACTGCCTAAGTTCTCCTCTAGGATTTTGATGGATTCCTGTCTCACATTGAGGTCTTTCATCCATTTAGAGTTTATCTTTGTGTATGGTGTAAGAGAATAGTCCAGTTTTATTTTCTGTATGTAGCTGTCCAATTTTCCCAGCACCACTTATTAAAGGGACTGTCTTTTCTCCATTGGATATATTTTCCTGATTTGTCAAAGATTGGTTGACCACAGAGTGGAGGGTCCATTTCTGGAGTCTCTAATCTGTTCCATTGGTCTAAATGTCGGTTTTTGTGCCAATACCATGCTGTCTTGGTGATCACAGCTTTGTAATATAGCTTGACATCAGGTTTCTTCCTGACTCAAGGTCATGATCCCCCTTTCTTAGAACATTTCCTTTAGAAAACAGTATTGTACACTCTTTCTGTGCCCCTTTGAGATTAATGTAAATCTCTAAAAACTTCTTGCCAGTTTTACAATCAAGGATAGTCTTTCTCCAGGACCTGGGAACACTCTCTTTGAAATGTAATCATCAAAAAGAGTACCCCTACCTCCCATTATCTGCAGGAGGGGAGGAGCCTAACTTCAGCTAGCTCCTTGCTCCAAGTTACAGAATTACCACCTGGCACAAAGATACAGGGGATCTTGCTTTCTCTTTGGGGAAAGACAGTCAGTAAACACAAATGACCTGAGTTCTCCCTCCCACTCCAACTCTTAGGAATCCTCCGACACTTTGTTTTGGGGAAGTGGAGTTCAGAGTGGGTTCTGCTCTCTCTACCCCTATCACAGTAGCTTTGAATAAAGTCTTCCTTGCCCTCATGCCATGGCCCAGTCTTTCATTAGTGCTGCCAGCTCACTCATCTGGATGATTATACTCCTTTCCCAACCAGTCTCCGTGATTGCAGTCTTCCTCTTTCCAATCCCTTCCTTACACAGTTGCAGCCAAAATAGTTCAAAAACATGACATTTAATCATAAATTATTCCTACTTAAACATCCTTACATCCACATTTCCCTGAGACAGTCCCGGTATATGCTTATTGTCCCAGATTAATTAAAATTACTAACTGCCTCCTTTATTCTTACAAGAGTCCCAGTTTAGAAAACAATGACACCTTAGTATGGAATCTAAAAGCCAACCTCTGACTTCATCTACCTCCACTCTTCTACACATACTACACTCCAACCACAACAAACTGCTTATGCCAGTGGACAGTAATGCCAACTGCATGTTAAAATATATACATATTATATTAAAATATAATATATATGATTAAGCTTAATAACAGACTAAATAAATCTGACTCTCTGGGGGTGGCCCTAAAGATTTCATAGATTTTTAAAAGCCTCCCAAGTGGACTTTAACAGCCCCCTCACTGAAATGGACAGATTATCTAAGCAAAAGATCAACAAGGAAATAAACACTTTAAATGACATACTGGACCAGATGGACTGCACAGATATATTCAGACAATTTCATCCTAAAGCAACAGAATACACATTCTTCTCTAGTGCCCATGGAACATTCTCCAGAGTAGATCACATCCTAGGTCACAAATCAGGTCTCAACTGGTACCAAAAAATTGGGATCATTCCCTGCCTATTTTCAGACCACAGTGCTTTGAAACTAGAATTCAATCACAAGAGGAAAGTCAGAAAGAACTCAAATACACGGAGGCTAAAGAGCATCCTACTAAAGAATGAATGGGTCAACCAGGAAATTAAAGAATTTTAAAAATTCATGGAAACTAATGAAAAATGAAAACACAACTGTTCAAAATCTTTGGGATGCAGCAAAGGCAGTCCTAAGAGGAAAGTATA
>NW_027815766.1:0-277 GCF_054177405.1 Leptonychotes weddellii | reverse complement strand
GCTGCTCTTTTCGGCTGCTCATACTGCTTTGCATTATAGTTATATTTATGGCACTTATTTCCTCTGTTGGATTTTTAACTCCTTAAGGAGACTACATTTTTGTATTTGACATAGCAATTGGAAACAGATCTTTACCACTTCGTAGGTACTTAAATGTGTGAACAGAAAAAGCATTTGATGAATATCAGATTTCTATATTCCTAGTGCTTGCTGGTAAATGTTAAGCAACAAGCTCTCTGAAAAAAAGGATACATGTATATGTACATAAGTTCATTAT
>NW_027815765.1:0-277 GCF_054177405.1 Leptonychotes weddellii | reverse complement strand
TTTCACCACTGGCTCTGGAGGGTTGACACTTGCCCTTCTCCCCACATGTCTACTCCTAGGACCAAGGGAGCCAAAGCAGCTCAGGGTCCCAGACTGGGCAGACCTCAGTGACCCCACCTTTCCCAGGGAATGATTTGTGTGGGGAATGTCCAAATGCTGCTCAGCATTGCCCTGGATAAGAACCACAGGGACAGAGGGAACCTTTGACAATTGTCTGCCCTACACCTCCCATCTCATTGTACCTACAGGAATTCAAATAAGACCCAGCCTCCCCTTT
>NW_027815764.1:0-277 GCF_054177405.1 Leptonychotes weddellii | reverse complement strand
AATTCAAACACAGGGAGCAGTTTCATGGGCAGCAAATGTCCACCAGAGTTTTGAGAATGGCGACTCCACTTTCTGGCCCAAGCAAGTGTCACTTCTTTTCTTTCTTTTTTTTTTTTTTCTTAATTTTTTGGAGGGTTTGTTTCAGAGGTAGAATTTAGTGATTCATCAGTTGCGTGTAACACCCAGTGCTCATTACATCACCCAGTTACCCCATCCCTCCCACCCCCCCTCCCCTCCAGCAACCCTCAGTTTGTTTCCTAGAGTTAAGAGTCTCTTA
>NW_027815763.1:0-277 GCF_054177405.1 Leptonychotes weddellii | reverse complement strand
GTTGAAATATAATGGAGAGTGGGAAATTTGTCACCATCAGGGATAAACAGTATTACAAAACTGTTTTTCTACTGGCAAACATGAAACATCACTATGGTGTCAAGATATATCCCAGGTGTTGATTTCAAGTGGGAATACTGCGATGCTGTTAGCGATGCAGAGAGAACCTGACCGTGTGCATAATCTCCCCTGGCTGTCAGTTCCAGCCTCCACATGCTGTCTCTATACAAAGATCACTTGTCATGAGCATGACCAGCTCAGGGGGTTCAAGGCCCTG
>NW_027815762.1:0-277 GCF_054177405.1 Leptonychotes weddellii | reverse complement strand
TTCCTGAGAGGAGACGAAATCCAGGTCTCCTACTCCTCTGCCATCTTGCTCCGCCTCCTAAATCATGTATTCTTAATATTTTGCTCATGTTCAGACTGATGATAAAATTGACTCTGGTTACCGAGGAAAAGTCGGACATTTGAAATAATGGCAAGACAAATTGTTTTCACATTGCTTGGCATTTTAAACCTAAGATTGAGGTAATTTGTCAATATCATCATGTGACTCCCTAATGATTTCTATATTACACATTAAAAGTAAAATAAGTGGCTTAGAC
>NW_027815761.1:0-277 GCF_054177405.1 Leptonychotes weddellii | reverse complement strand
CATTGCTTATATTTTATGGCGCACGTTTAACCATATAAACTGTAATATATTAAGGTAAAACATTGAACAAGCGAAACGGAGTCAGAAGATGCGAGCGACATGTGTTTGGTTAGCAGCGAGGAGGCAAAGGGCTTTCACGTCATCACTGCTGCTCGAGCCATGAGGGACAGACGCTTGTCTCTGGGACAGACGCTTGTCTATGCTTTTAAGGTGTAGGGTGTAAGCAGCACACCACATAAAAGGTACAGGAGCTCTTCGGGAACCCGGGCAACAAATA
>NW_027815760.1:0-277 GCF_054177405.1 Leptonychotes weddellii | reverse complement strand
AGGCTTGCCTTCCAGGCATTTTTTGTTACAAGGGAGATGCTCCTAGCTGGGCCATCCCCAGAGCCCCTGACCTTGAATGCTAAACAAAGATTCTTCTGCATTTTCTGCTTTCTGGGAATATAGAGGGAGGATGGGATCTCTACATTCTTGATAGTGATTAACAGAGGCATTCAGGATGTGCTTGCACAAGCTAGCGAACAAATGTGTACTGTGCAACATGAGATCCTTAACTCCCAAATGGAAAATTAGCTTCTCAGAGACCAAAGGATCTTCAAGC
>NW_027815759.1:0-277 GCF_054177405.1 Leptonychotes weddellii | reverse complement strand
CAGTTGCATCTCTGTGCCCCAGAGAATTGTTGCCCTGCAGCTGTAACTATGAAACAAATATCTAGATACTGGGGAGAAGTAAAAAGGATGGAGGAGAGAAATGACCTCTTCCCTCTGCCCACAATATGACAAATGTCATCTCCAGGACCTGAAGTAGACTGGATTCACTTTTACTATAATATTTCAATCCATTTGAGGGCGCCTGGGTGGCTCAGTTGGTTAAGCGACTGCCTTCGGCTCAGGTCATGATCCTGGAGTCCCGGGATCGAGTCCCGCA
>NW_027815758.1:0-277 GCF_054177405.1 Leptonychotes weddellii | reverse complement strand
ACACAAGAATTTTGGCTGTGGCAAAATCTGCAAGATGTAATCAAAGTGCACCTGGCGCTCCTGGAAGGCCTTTTGCTGATGGTTCCTCTTGAATGTGCCTGTTTCCCTCTGCACAGAAGTGTATTCACACGCTGAAGTGGTCCTAAAGATCATGTATACCAAGAGATAACGGGAAAGACAAATCTTTGCAATCCACATGATGGCTACCGCTAACCAATTGTGTTTATTTTTTTTATTTTTTAAATATTTTATTTATTTATTTGAGAGAGAGCGAGAG
>NW_027815757.1:0-277 GCF_054177405.1 Leptonychotes weddellii | reverse complement strand
CCCTGCTCCTCAGCAGCAAAACCAGATTCCAACCCAGAGTCCTGGATTCCAGAGGCCAGGACCTTTCCCCCAGATGCGGCCTCTTGCTCTGAGATGTCCTCAAGGCTGCATTAAAATATTAGAGCCCAGGGGCACCTGGGTGGCTCAGTTGGTTAAGCGACTGCCTTCGGCTCAGGTCATGATCCTGGAGTCCCGGGATCGAGTCCCGCGTCGGGCTCCCTGCTCAGCGGGAAGCTTGCTTCTCCCTCTCCCACTCCCCCTGCTTGTGTTCCTTCTC
>NW_027815756.1:0-2697 GCF_054177405.1 Leptonychotes weddellii | reverse complement strand
TGTACTTTTCTGAGGTAGAGGCATTGTAATAGTACAACATGGAAACCTAGTACATCAGCACATGAGAAAGTAAAAGGACTTGAAGGAAAGCTACAAATCAATGAATACAAAGAAATATATATACGGTCATTTTCTTTAATTCTATTCAACCAAAGAAAATGACTATTCAGATGTAGTTTTAATTTTTTACATTTAATGGCAATTAAATCCTCATGTTTAAATGCATATACCTTATCAAGAAACTTGATTCAAATCAAAGCTCAAAATAATATTCAAATCCTCCATTACCTCCATTGCCATATTAAATCTACTTTCTATTATATCAACTCAAGTTTCAAAATTCATTTTAAGAGGGAAAATTTGATTACATTAAAAACACAGACCGTGGGCGCCTGGGTGGCTCAGTTGGTTAAGCGACTGCCTTCGGCTCAGGTCATGATCCTGGAGTCCCTGGATCGAGTCCCGCATCGGGCTCCCTGCTCGGCAGGGAGTCTGCTTCTCCCTCTGACCCTCCCCCCTCTCATGCTCTCTCTATCTCATTCTCTCTCTCAAATAAATAAATAAAATCTTTAAAAAAAAAAACAGACCGTAAATGGAGGGGAAGAAGCTACTAACACCACACTTCTAGACTTGGTTTGTCAAGTCTGATCCAGTATTCCTTAAAATGGAGTAGATTCTAAGCTGTCTTAATTGCCTGTTCTCAGCAGGAGTAGCAGGCTTAGGACAAAGCATCAGAAAAGATGGTGGACTCCTAAAGCAGAACTATTCCACTATACAGAGCAGAATTAACTAAATATCTTATGGAAAACACACTATGGATTAGGTATTAAGAGTCATTTACAGGAATCCAGACCAGAGTCTCTAGGATCAAATCCCAGTTCTATCATTTACTTAGCTGTGTAACCCTGGGTAAGTTACTTTTCTCCTTCAATGTCTTAGTTTTTCTTCTTGGTGCTAAATGAGAATAAGAACAACATCTGTGCTTTATTTACATGGTTGCTGTGAAATTAAAACGAATTGGTGCTTAATAAATACTAGCTCTCACCATTTTGAAAATTAATCATTCGTTTTTATAAATTCATGCATTGTTTATTCAAATATTTAATGAGCAGCTATTATAAGCTGGGCTGCTTCTGGTACTCGGGGTAGATACATCAGTGAGCAAAACAAAGTCGCTGCCTTTATGGAGCTTACACTCTAGTGAAGGGGAAGTAATACAAGAAACAGCAGCCAGGGTAAGTAAGTAAATTATCGAGAACAGGGGTTGGCAACTTTTTCTCTAAAGGGCCTGACAGCAAATATTTTAAGTTCTACAGGGCATACTGTCTGTAGCAACTATTTAATTTAGCTGCTGTAGCATAAAAGCAGTCTATGAATGAGTATGGCTATGTTCCAATAAAACCTTATTTATGGACAGAGAAATGTGAATTTCATATAATTTTCACGTATCGTAAAATATTATTCTTTTGATTTTCTCCAACTATTTAAAAATGTAAAAATCATTCTTAGCTCCTGAGCCAGACAAAAACAACAGGCAGAACAGATCTGGTTAAACCAATGTTGCAGATTTTATCCTAAGAAATGCTACACAAGACCACAATAAAATTTACTAGTGGCTCATCTCAGCAAATACTATTATGGGTCATTTTATTTATATTAAATAAAATTAAATTTTATTTAATTAAATTTTTAATTAAAAATAAGTCTTAGTAGAAAGAAGAAATAAATCTAAAGAAAACATGATATCAGCTATACAATTTTCAAAAAACAAAAACCAAAGCATGGCAAAAAAATAAATAATGCCCTCATATGACTTAAGGAAAATAACATTTTAAAAGACATGCAGAGGTGCCTGGGTGGCTCAGTCGTTAAGCATCTGCCTTCGGCTCAGGTCATGATCCCAGGGTCCTGGGATCGAGCCCGGCATCGGGCTCCCTGCTCTATGGGGAGCATGCTTCTCCCTCTCCACTCCCTCTGCTTGTGTTCCTCTCTCTTTCTCTGTCAAAATAAATAAATAAAATCTTAAAAAAAAAAAGACATGCAGGAAATTCTGCATACATTCTCACTGGATTGTTAGAAAATCTTCAGATTTAATAACAAGCTAAGATAAGGACCACGCTCATGCTACAGATTGAGAACCCAATTAGATGTATAAAAGAATTCTACATTATTCATAGAGTCAATCCAGCTTAGTGGCTGAAAGTGCTGACTCTGGAGCCAGATTGCTTAGGTATGAATCCATCTCTGTCAGCAAGTCACTAAATTGCTCTGTACCTCAGTTTCTTCATCTGTAAAATATGGCTAATAATATTAAATATGTAATAGGGTTCTTGTAATAATTTAATAATATCTGAAGAATACAAAATATAACCTATATTAAGCCCTACTTGGGTTTTTCTGTTATTTTTATAGTCAGCCCAAATAAAACTATCATTAGAAGTCCTTGGGGCGCCTGGGTGGCTCAGTCGGTTAAGCATCTGCCTTCAGCTCAGGTCCTGATCCCAGGTCCCTGGGATCAAGCCCTGCATCGGCCCCCTGCTCAGCAGGGAGCCTACTTTTCCCTCTGCTGCTCCCCCTGCTTGTGCTCTCTCTGTCAAAGAAATAAATAAAAATCTTTTTTTTTTTTTTTTAAGATTTTATTTATTTCTTTGACAGAGAGAGACACAGCAAGAGAGGGAACACAAGCAGGGGGAGTGG
>NW_027815755.1:0-277 GCF_054177405.1 Leptonychotes weddellii | reverse complement strand
GAACAGAAGGAGGGAGAGAGAGAGGGAAGGAAAAAAAGGAAGGAAGGAAGGAAGGGAGGAAGGAAGGAAGGAACGGAAGGAAGGAAGGAAGGAAGGAAGGAAGGAAGGGACACAGACTGAAACCAGCGCTGTGCTCTTTCCATAGTACCAACATTTTGGAGGAATCGTGCTTGGACTTATATTTTGCCAAAGCACTGATCGTATCTTACTTTGTATCCCCAGATTATGGCCAAGAGCCTCAAAGTAGGGTTTTTTATGTCCCAAATTGCACCGATTT
>NW_027815754.1:0-277 GCF_054177405.1 Leptonychotes weddellii | reverse complement strand
CTGCATTTCAAGGAGACCCGGGGGTTCCGAGAGGCCACCCTGCTTCTGCCCAGGCCTGGGTGCGAGCCCTGCTCCAGCGCCCAGCACAGGAGACGCTGGGCAAGCCCCTCCCCTTCTCCAAGCCTCCCCGTCTGTCTGTGGGTGGGGGCAACCTCCTGCTCCCAGGCTCCGACTGAAGGCTCGGTGACAGGCTGCAGCGTGACGCACCTCGGCCTGTGCTCGGCACACAGTGGGCCCTTCAGCGGTGTGAACGTCCCTGAAACTCCAGTGTCAGGAT
>NW_027815753.1:0-277 GCF_054177405.1 Leptonychotes weddellii | reverse complement strand
AAATATCTCTGTACACAAATTTATATTTGCTTCCTTGATTTTTTTTTTTTTTAAGGAGAAATTCCTAGAAGTGGCATTATCAGGCCAATGGACATAAATATTTTTATGTTTGGTACCCTGACAAGCATGGAGGATCTTTTCATCTTTATTCATTTGCCAAGTGAAAAATTGGATTTTATCAATTTTCATTTACATTTTTGATTAGCAAAATGACATTTTATGTTTATTAGTCATTTGCATTCCCTATACCTAATCTATTCCTATCCTATATTTTCCA
>NW_027815752.1:0-277 GCF_054177405.1 Leptonychotes weddellii | reverse complement strand
ACCCTATCTTGCTTCCTTCACAATATAACCGAGTTATCCAGATGGTCTTTGAAAAGCCCTACTGCCTCTTTTCAGTACTTTCCTGCCATTTCCCTTGACCTTCATTGCAGTCCCACTTTCTCCCTTCCTCCTTGGAAAGGAATCATTTGCTACTGGAGATCAGGAGCAGTGTCCCAGTCATCTCTGCATGCCGCTAGCCTCCTGTGAGTGCTCTATTAATATTTGCTGAATGAGTGAATAAATGGACTGATTCAAACTGAATCTGTGAACTGGCTTT
>NW_027815751.1:0-277 GCF_054177405.1 Leptonychotes weddellii | reverse complement strand
GGGCGCCTGGGTGGCTCAGTTGGTTAAGCGACTGCCTTCGGCTCAGGTCATGATCCTGGAGTCCCGGGATCGAGTCCCGCATTGGGCTCCCTGCTCGGCAGGGAGTCTGCTTCTCCCTCTGACCCTCCTCCCTCTCATGCTCTCTGTCTCTCATTCTCTCTGTCTCAAATAAATAAATAAAATCTTTAAAAAAAAAAAAGAAATATTGCAAATTTTAAAGTCACCTGAAGAAAGACGTAATTATGTAAGATGAGGCTCTAAATAGACCAGATGTCTC
>NW_027815750.1:0-277 GCF_054177405.1 Leptonychotes weddellii | reverse complement strand
GGGCGCCTGGGTGGCTCAGTTGGTTAAGCGACTGCCTTCGGCTCAGGTCATGATCCTGGAGTCCCGGGATCGAGTCCCGCATCGGGCTCCCTGCTCGGCAGGGAGTCTGCTTCTCCCTCTGACCCTCCTCCCTCTCATGCTCTCTGTCTCTCATTCTTTCTGTCTCAAATAAATAAATAAAATCTTTAAAAAAAAAAAAGAAGTGGAGGTACCAGGTAAGGGGTCTCCTCTAGAGCAAGGCTCTCTTAAGAAGCCTAGATACCCATGAGAGGAAAGA
>NW_027815749.1:0-277 GCF_054177405.1 Leptonychotes weddellii | reverse complement strand
GCAGTGTTTGGTAAACTCTAATGCTTAATACAAATGTATTTAATTCCTCTCTTAATCACTAGAACCCATTTCTCTAATTTTTTTTTGCTGCTGATATATTTTTGCTCTAATAAGTTTAAAAGAATTAAAATGCATTATTCCTGGATTCAGATACCTCCTTGGGAATTTTGTAAGAATACAGCGTATAATACATACAACAAACAATTTCTTCTTTCTTATTCTACTAGCTTCCAGTGAAGGTTAAATCTTGAATATTTCAATTTTTAAAATTGAGGAG
>NW_027815748.1:0-277 GCF_054177405.1 Leptonychotes weddellii | reverse complement strand
GGACTCCACACCCCTCCACACACGCCTGGAAATGGGTGATGCACACAGACGTTTCTGGGCAAGAAAGGAAAATAACTTACCGAAGAATGTAATTTCAAGTAGTATTTATGGCTTTTTTCCAATTCTAAAAGTAACACATAATCATTACTGAAAATTTAGAAGATCTAAAGGAGTTTAAAGAAGAAAATCACAATCGCCCGTAATCGCATCACTAGGAGCCCAGGTGCAGCCGGCCTGTCTCACTCTGCCCTCCTCCTCTGCCTCTCGTCCTGCACAA
>NW_027815747.1:0-277 GCF_054177405.1 Leptonychotes weddellii | reverse complement strand
CTTGTGTTCCTGCTCTAGCTATCTCTCTCTCTCTCTCTCTCTCTGTCAAATAAATAAAAATCTTTAATAAAAAAAAACAACTTTTTTTCTCATCTCAAACCTACCTTGTGTATTTTTGAAAATGTTGAAGTTTAACTGTGATTTTTTTCCCCCTAATTTCTAATTCCCCCAAGGACATCCTTGGTAAACCTAGAATGAAGGCATAAAATCTGTGCTAACCCTACCAAGGAGAAGTCCAGCCTCTTAGCTCCCCTCAAAAAGAATCTGGCTTAGTAAT
>NW_027815746.1:0-277 GCF_054177405.1 Leptonychotes weddellii | reverse complement strand
ATATTTATATATATTATCTCTAATAATATTTTGTCCCTGATATTTATCTGAAAAATATTCCACTTAATATGATATTGTTATTTCAAAAATATTAATAACTTTTTTAATCTTTACAGTTGAATATATTATGGTTATAAATTCAAGTTTTTGATATCTTCATTGACTCTCCTCTGTTAAACATACTGGTTTTTTTTTTTTTAAATTTTTTTTAAATTTTTTTTTATTCTTATGTTAATCCCCATACATTACATCATTAGTTTTAGATGAAGTGTTCCAT
>NW_027815745.1:0-2697 GCF_054177405.1 Leptonychotes weddellii | reverse complement strand
GGGGCCACACTTCTCTGAGCCCAGACTTCTCTGAAAAAGGCAGATGCCTTTGCTGCCCCCCTACCTGTGTGGGAAAATCCGTAAGATGCACCCCTCAGCTGCCCTCCAACCAGCAAACATGGGTGAATTAATAGTCTGGAAGTGCATTAAAAATGCAGGTTCCCGGGCCCCACATCAACCCTCCTGAATCAAAATCTCATCCGACGAGGCCCAAGAATCTGCATTTTTTAACAAACACCCAGAGACTCTGGCGCTCCCTTTCTTAGCCCAAAGTTTCCCATCCTGTGTAATGGATCCCCCAACTGCCTTCCAGGCTCATCTTCCCAAAATCCACTCCACGCTTTCCGACCTCCAGACCTTGGCTCCCACGGTCTCTCCACCCGGCCTGACCGCGCTCAGACACTGGCTGGCCCTCTTTCGCCCTCCTCCAGCCAAAATTAAACAAGATAATAGCCGGTGTTGAGCCCTGTGCCTGGCACACAGCAGGTGTGCGGTCACGGGAATCCGGCCTTGCCCTGAGCAGAAGTGGGCCCAGCCTCTCCCACCCTGCTCCCCAGGCTGGCTCAGCACCTGCCCTGCAGCCTGCTCGGGGTCGGGTCACAGACAACCAAGAACCCCCCTGTCACCCAGGCCCTACTGTGTGTAGGCCCCACACTGGGCACTTGGCAGATGTTTCACGTGTCTCATCTCTCTTCCAGATGTTCCACGTGACTCCTCTCTGTGTGCGTTCCTGCCTGAGCCCCGGGCCCAGCAGTTATCCCTGGGTGAGATATGCTTGTGCGCGCACGTGTGTGTGTGTGTGTGTGTGTGTGTACTGAATGCAAAATGCCTCAGTCCATCCTCAATAGCATGTAGATAAGAAGAACTTGCACAGCTCATTTTTGAGGGCCTACTAGTCTGCACCTGTGTGGAGCTGATGTACTAGAAGGAGAGACAGACAGGAAACAGCTAAACAAGCAGAACCGTGAACACCCCCCCCCACCCCGACCCTGGCAGTGAGAAGCGCAGAAAGCAAGGGAGGTGGGCTGCCAACCCCATCACTTGTGTCTCTCCACCATCCCAGGTGAATTTCAGAGACAGAGGACAAAGATAGGCCAAGGAGGGAAACTGAATCGGGCCTGAGTCTTGGGGCTGGGCCCCGAGCAGGCTGGTCAGGCAGCCCTTCAGAACTGCTCCCCACCTTCCCCCCTGGGAGAGGCGAGGACCAGCGTGCAGAGGCCCATGCGGCATCACACACATACACACGGTCACGTACACGCAGAGGTGCACACACAGACATGCCCTGCCCCCTCCCAGCCCCTCTGCACGTTCCAGCTGCCGGGACAGGCAGCTCCCAGGCCCCACTCACACCTCTGCGGGGCCCCCTAGCCTGGCTCCTGAAACAGTTTCTAGGTATTTCAGGGGGTGAACGTAGAAGCTGAAAGGAGAGGGAGGGATAAACACACACACACACACACACACACACACACACAAACACACAGCCCAGGACCCACTCCAGAGAACCAGGAATGAAGAAGGGAGCCAGATGGGAAGGGGGAGGGAACTCATCTAATTGGCACCTACTATGTGCCAGACACAATGCTCCACACTTGACATTCTCTTATGTAACCACACTGGAAAAGTTAGGAACCCGGCGTTAGGAACCCGGCATCGTTATCCCCACTTTATATTGAGGAAGCAGGGCCTTCAGGAAGGGAACTTACTCGCCCAAGACACACACCGTTAAAAAGAGACGGAATTTGGACCCCGGGCCCCTAATCTTTCCGCGAGCGAGACAGGAGGGAGAGGATGGTAGAGCGGCCCAGGGGGACTGCAGCTGCGGCCGTGACAGCCTCCGAGCTTGGGGAAGATACTGATCTGGGAGCAGCATCCCCTCTATCACCCAGGGGCGCCCCCTCCAGAGGACCCGCGGGGTGCCGGCACTTTGCTCAGTGCTGGGGGACAACAAGAGAGCGTGCTGCTGGTTTCAGGGATGTCACAGGTCACCCTGGGGGGACAGGGGACACAGAAGGAATTTGGACCAGGCCTGAGACCCTAGAGCCTTTTTGCCCCTCTGTCCCTGTGGCCACTGTCACACCCACTGCTTCTCCCGCTGACAGATGAACAAGTCAAGGCCCAGAGAGGCCCCTCACTCAGGGACACCCCGCAAAGGTCCCCCTGGCAGAGGAGTTCACCGAGTCATGGTGCTGATGTGGAGCTTCCGGTCCCAGTTCCGCTGCTGTGTGGCCCTGAGCTGGTCTGCAACCTCTCTGTGTCTTGTGTGGGAAATGAGGAATAAGAATAGCTGTGCTGCAGAAGGTTCTGTGGGGATTAAATACTTACAAAGAGCTTCACCCCGGGCCTGGCTCTTGGGCTCAGTGAATATTAGCTCATATTATTATTATTATTATTATTATTATTATTATTACTATCGCTGCAATTATTGCTGCTAGTGTCACCAAGCAGTCTGGGCTTGCCCGGGTGGCTCCCTAGCCCTCAGGGCCTCTCTGGGGCCTCCCTGGGGACTGTCTGCAGAGAAGAGGGGGAGAGGCTCTATTATTCCAACCCCCAGAACCCCACCCCCCACCCCCTGAGGAATAAGGACCTCCGGTAATAATGGCAGTGACTCTGCCCCAGGTGCTAACTGAGCCACGAGAAGGTTAATTTTTTTTTTTAAAGATTTTATTTATTTATTTGAGAGAGAGACTGAGAGAGAGA
>NW_027815744.1:0-277 GCF_054177405.1 Leptonychotes weddellii | reverse complement strand
CTGTAAAATTTCCAAATTTGGTGAAAGAAAGGTTAGAAACCACAAAAAGAAGAAACCAAAAGGAAAAAAATCCAAACTACAGCACATCATAATCAAACATCAAAAAAAACAGAAATGAATAAAAATCTTGAAAGCAGTTACAGAGAAATTATGCACTGTCTATAACAGAAAAATGGTTCAAATGGCAGCAATTTTTTTTTGATGTATTAAACCATTTATTGACTGTACAAAGTGATTCTGCCCAGGACAATCCCCATGTCCTAGACAGCAAATTTTT
>NW_027815743.1:0-277 GCF_054177405.1 Leptonychotes weddellii | reverse complement strand
AACGTGGTCAAGCGCAAACACGGGGCGACAGAGGTGACACGGGACACGGAACACGGGAACAAGCCTGGGGCGATGGGTCCCTAGAGAGGGGCCTGGTCTCCCCAACCCCAGTGGGCAGGACAGGAAAAGTAAGATTCGGACTTCTTGTAAAATGCCCATTTGCTGGGTAATTTCTTTCTCCTCATCTTAAAAAATAATACAAAATAAACACACGGGAAAAAATCTCAAGAAAGGAAAGGAATAAAACTCTAAGAAGGCGAGAGATGGGAGGCCAGGA
>NW_027815742.1:0-277 GCF_054177405.1 Leptonychotes weddellii | reverse complement strand
CTATTTTTAATTTTTTACATTTACATTCTCACCAAAAGTGTACTAGGGTTCCCCTTTCTCCACATCCTTGCCAACATCTGTCATCTCTTCTATCTTTAATAAAAGCCATCTTAACAGGTGTGAGGTGGTATCTCATTATGGTCTTGATTTGCCTTCTTTGGTCCTTGGCCCATTTTTTAAATTGGATGATGATGATGATGATGATCATCATCATCATCTTTACTATTGAGTTGTATAAATTTTTTGTATATTTTGGATACTGACCCTTTAGCATAAA
>NW_027815741.1:0-277 GCF_054177405.1 Leptonychotes weddellii | reverse complement strand
GGGATAATAGGTCGTGGTAACAGTAGTATAGGTTCTACCGCCCCAAAAGAGGTTGCTACGACCTTTCGCTTACAAGGTAAAGACTTTCAAATAAAAGAAAAATCACCTAATTATTTGCGCCGAACTTTGCAAACAGTGGTGACTATTAGAAATAGTCATAGCAGTTTATGATTATGAATTCATTAACAGCAGATAATTTAAGGGTGATTAAGCACAGCTCAAAGGGTTTTGTAATTATAAACAGTCAAAGTCAACAAGGTACTGTATTAGTAGTGGT
>NW_027815740.1:0-277 GCF_054177405.1 Leptonychotes weddellii | reverse complement strand
GGGATAATAGGTCGTGGTAACAGTAGTATAGGTTCTACCGCCCCAAAAGAGGTTGCTACGACCTTTCGCTTACAAGGTAAAGACTTTCAAATAAAAGAAAAATCACCTAATTATTTGCGCCGAACTTTGCAAACAGTGGTGACTATTAGAAATAGTCATAGCAGTTTATGATTATGAATTCATTAACAGCAGATAATTTGAGGGTGATTAAGCACAGCTCAAAGGGTTTTGCAATTATAAACAGTCAAAGTCAACAAGGTACTGTATTAGTAGTGGT
>NW_027815739.1:0-277 GCF_054177405.1 Leptonychotes weddellii | reverse complement strand
CTAAAATTAAGTGAAATAATACATTATAAAACAGTAGATTTACTACATCCTCATTGTGTGTGTATCTGGAAGGCAAATTCTAAAATGTTAATGTTGTATGTGGTAAATTGGAAATAACTTTTGTATATTTCACTTATCTACATTTCTAAAGTTTCTAAAATATATTAGTTTTGAGGGTTTTTTTCAGTTGTGTTTTTTTTAATTTTTTTATTGTTATGTTAATCCCCATACATTACATCATTAGTTTTAGATGTAGTGTTCCATGATTCATTGTTTG
>NW_027815738.1:0-277 GCF_054177405.1 Leptonychotes weddellii | reverse complement strand
GCCCCAGCCCCCTCCCAAATCTGGGATGCATGGCAGGGTCCAGGACATTTAGGGTGATGAGTTTGGTACTCAGCATGAAGCAAGGTATTAATGGGAAAGAAGCAAAATTTAGGGGAGAAACTTGGAATGAACCAGGAGGCACCAGAACCCTGGGAAATGGGACTGGTGGTTGGGCACCATGGCTCTGCATCCCCCCCCCCCACCCCAGGAGGGAGGGGATCCAGTGGTGAGCACAGTGTAACCCAGAGTCTTTGGCTGGTGTGGCAAAGGCCCAGAG
>NW_027815737.1:0-277 GCF_054177405.1 Leptonychotes weddellii | reverse complement strand
CCTCTTCGGGGGGCCTGGGTGGCTCATTTGTTAAGCGTCTGCCTTCGGCTTGGGTCATGATCCCAGGGTCTTAGGATCAAGTCCCACATCGGGCTCCCTGCTCAGCGGAAAGCCTGCTTCTCCCTCTCCCTCTGCCCCTGCTTGCGTTCCCTCTCTTGCTGTGTCTCTGTCAAAAAATAAATAAAATCTTTAAAAAAATAAAAATAAAAATAACCCTCCTCTTTTACCTCTAGTCACCTCTCCATTTCTCTCCCCTTTCTAGTAAAACTCAAGAGTC
>NW_027815736.1:0-277 GCF_054177405.1 Leptonychotes weddellii | reverse complement strand
GGCGCCTGGGTGGCTCAGTTGGTTAAGCGACTGCCTTCAGCTCAGGTCATGATCCCAGGGTCCTGGGATTGAGTCCCACATCGGGCTCCCTGCTCTGCAGGGAGCCTGCTTCTCCCTCTCCCACTCCCCCTGCTTGTGTTCCCTCTCTCGCTGTGTCTCTCTCTGTCAAATAAATAAATAAAATCTTTAAAAAAAAAAAATAGAGCTTAAATTAATTTTGCATGCTTAGTGGTAACTAACTGAAGAATGCTTTTTGCAGGTGGTGTATTCATTTCTA
>NW_027815735.1:0-2697 GCF_054177405.1 Leptonychotes weddellii | reverse complement strand
AGGAGGGCACGTTCTGCATGGAGCACTGGGTGTTGTGCACGAACAATGAATCATGGAACACTTCATCTAGAACTAATGATGTAATGTATGGGGATTAACATAAGAATAAAAAAATAAATAAATAAATAAATAAAATCTTTAAAAAAAAAAAAAGAAAGAAAGATAAAGAGGACTAGGTTTCAGAATCAAGAGTGATAAAGAATGCTATCTGAGTTTCTAGGGAAGTATCCCTGGGGAGGCGACATCTGAGAGTAGACATGAATGAAGTGAAGGAATAAACCCAGCAGATATCTGGGCAAATATTATTCCCGGAGAAGAAAACACTAAATACAAACATCCTGAGATAGGAACATGCTAGGTGTTTCTGAGGCAAGACTTGCTGGAACACAACGAACAAAGGAGAGCGTGGTAGGTTAAGAAGTCAGAAAGTGAGCCAAGGACCAAAATTTTATTTTAAGCGTGACCAGGGATAAGAACAGGGAAACAACATGATCTGATTTATGTTTTAGGAGGATGTCCCTGGCTATTGCGGACTTAGGGGCAGGAAGGAGAGCGGAGCAAGTAGTTAAGAGGCTACTGATGTAGGAAAGCATTTAACACTATGACCAACACAACAAATAATCAATCAACAGGACCTTAAAAAAATCCACCTCGAGGCAAACAACATGAAGATTTTCCATCATGCCTCCCCTGTTATTTCTTCGTACACATGTCCGGGATGAATGCAGGCCAACTAAAAACACTGGTCTCATCCAGTTAGGTGTCTCATAAGGAACATTATATTCAATTCAATGCTGAAAATTCTAAAACCCCACCAATCACCAGTTTCTCAAACTCCCTTTTTAAGGCAAGACTTTTCTAAGGCTCTGGCCAAGGTACTTGCATCCTGGTAGTCCAGAGCATCTTAAAAAGGAAAAAAAAAACCACCATTGTATCTTAAAATGGTATTAACTTAAAATGACTCTAGTAAATGAAGAAAATATTTGAGATACTTTCAAAAGTTGTGCTTGTTACCAAATTATAAGCATAAACCAGATTCATATCCCAGTACCTGAATACATGGTAGGTAATCAGCAAGTATCTGTTGAAACATGAATAAATTTTTAAAAATCCCAAAACAAACTGTACTGTGGAGGCAAGGAGTCAAAAGGAAGAGTATTAATCTGCCCCTTTGGGACTGTTTATCTTACCATTAGTATAAACACACGATCTCTTCTTGATGGTTTATTTCTAGAATTCAGGAAATCCAAGTGACACAAGTGGGTGTAAGTCCAACACTTGGCTATATATCTTTAAAATGAATTTTGGGGGTGCCTACGTGGCTCGGTCGGTTAAGCGTCTGCCTTTGGCTCAGGTCATGATCGCAGGGTCCTGGGATAAAGCCCTGCATCGGGCTCCCTACTCGGTGGGAAGCCTGCTTCTCCCTCTCCCTCTGCCTGCTGCTCTCCCTGCTTGTGCTCGCTCTCTCTGTCAAATAAATAAATAAAATCTTTAAAAATAAAATAAAATAAATGGAATTTTGATCAATCATAGCTTCTTGGGTGGATATAATTATCCAGTAGGAATAATACCTACAATAGGTACAATAATACCTACAAGAGGTCAATGTCTACACTATAGTAGATGCCCAATAAATATTTCCCACTTTAGTTGAAAAACATATGAATAGAAATCTGTTTCAAAGGATGCTTGCAGCATTTTCCTCAAATTCCAATAAATTCCTTTCCAATTCCCTACATATAGAAAAGTCAGTGACTTCTGCTTCACTTAAAACCATTTTAGGAACATGATGGGAAAAGAAAACAAGGTTTCTTATCCACCATGACCACACCTTGTTCATCAGGAGTCAAATCCAAAAGGTTATTCTTGAGTACATCAGCAAGCTAAGAGATGCAACAATACTCTGTGGAAAAGCTTAATGGGAGTCATACCTATTACTCTTAATTTCAGCCATCTATTTCCATCCCATAGGAAAGAACAAGAATTGATGAGAGAGAACTTCAGTGGAGCTCTTGTCCATAAAACAACAGGCTAGAATGGAAGAGATCTTTTGAGATGCATCCGTCTTTAAGAGATACAGCATTTCCTACCTTTTTCATCTGGAGCTGGATTCATTGCCTGGGATTAGGTAATTGAGGAACTTCTGGATATCAAGACAGTTCCAATTTACATACCCTTCCTTGACCCCCTGGCTCTGCCCTCCACTGTCACCCATCTGAGGCAAAGAACACAATGCCTTCCCCAGTCTCCAACCAGTGGAAAATGAAAAAAAATCTGACTTTCACCCCATATCATTTTCATCTTTCATCTTAATTATCACCACCAAAAGTACAGAAATCATTATCTTTACAATGATGAACATCCAATTAGCATTTCCCATATAAATTTCATATTATAAAGGAGGTTGTAATGGATAATGCAACTTGCTAATGGCCTTTTTTCCTAAGCTGAAAAAATGAGGTGCTTAACAAAATGAAATTAAATCTGAGCTATTTTCAAACAAGTCAAGAACTTTAATTATTTGGATGGGAAAAAAGAAGGAGAAACAAACTAAATTTTTTTTTTAATTTTATTATGTTATGTTAGTCACCATACAATACATCATTAGTTTTTGATATAGTGATCCACGATCCATTGTTTTCGTATAACAGCCAGTGCTCCATGCAGTACGTGCCCTCCTTAATACCCATCACTGGG
>NW_027815734.1:0-13570 GCF_054177405.1 Leptonychotes weddellii | reverse complement strand
TTAAAAAAAATGGACTTATCTTTGTCCCAGCAGTTGTATTACCAGGTATTTATCCAAAGGATACAAACATAGTTATTCAAAGGGGCACCTGCACCCCAATGTCCATAGCAACAATGTCTACAGTAGCCAAATACAGAATGAGCCTGGATGTCCATTGACAGATGAATGAAAAAGATGTGGTATATGTGTAAAACAGATTATGACTCAGCCATCAGAAAAGATGAAATCTTACCATTTGCAATGATGTGGAAGAAAATAGAGTGTATTATGCTAAGTGAAGTAAGTCAGTCAGAGAAAGACAAATATTGTTGGATTTCACTCATATGTGGAATATAGGAAACATCATAGAGGATCATAGGTGTAGGGAAGCAAAAATAAAATAAGAGGAAATCAGAGAAGGAGACAAACCATAAGAGACTCTTAACTATAGGAAATAAACTGAAGGTTGCCGGAGGGGAAGTGGATGTGTGGATGGGGTAACTGGTTGATGGACATTAAGGAGGGTACTTGATGTAATGAGCACTAGACGAATCATTCATGCAATTCATGCAACTGATGAATCACTAAACTCTACCCCTGAAACTAATAATACACTATACATTAATTAATTGATTTTAAATGATAAAAATGTTCAGAAAAAGAAATTGTTAGAATACAAGAATTAAGCAAATTCATGGGATAGAAATCTTTTGCATTTCTACACAGCAATCAGTAAGCAGCATAAAGAGAAACCAAGGAATCAATCCCACTTATAATTGCAACCAAACCCATGATACCTAGGAATAAACCTAACCAAAGAGGTGAAAGCCTTTTACTATGAAAACTATAAAACATGGATGAAAAAAATTGAAGACAGCACAAAGAAATGGAAAGATACTCCACGCTCATGGATTGAAAGAACAAACATTGTTGAAATGTCTATACAACTCAAGGAAATGTGCAGATTTAATGAAAATCCAATCAAATTACCAATGGCATTTTTCACAGAGCTAGAACAAACTATCACAAAATATATATGGAACCACAAAAGATCCCGAATACCCAAAACAATCTTGAAAAGAAAAGCAAAGCTGGAGGCATCCTAACTGCAGACTCCAAGTTATATTACAAAGGTGTAGAGATCAAGACAGTATGTTACTGGCACAAAAATAGACAGATCAATAAAACAGAATAGAACACCCAGAAATGAACCCACAGCTATATGGTCATTTAATCGTCAACAAAGCAGAAAAGAATATTCAGTGGGAAAAAGACAGTCTCTTTAACAAATGGTATTGGGAAAACTGGATAAAACACAAAAAGATGAAAATGGACTTCTTTCTTTCACCATACAAAAATTAATTCAAAATGGAAAACAGACCTAAATGTGAGACAGGAAACCATTAAAATCCTAGAGAAGAACATAGACAGTAAATTCTTTGGCCTTGGCCATAGCGACTTCTTACTAGATATGAGTCCTGGTGCAAGGGAAACAAAAACAAAATAAACTATTGGGTTTTCATCAAATATAAACCTACTGCACAGCAAAGGAAACAATTGAAAAAACTAAAAGGCAACCTACAGAATGGGAGAAGATATTTGCAAATGACAGATGTGATAAGCAGTTAGTACTCAAAATATATAAAGAACTTTTCAAAGTCGAGGAGGGAGGCAAGATGATGGAGGAGTAGGGGACCCCATTTCAACTGGTCCCCTGAATTTAGCTGGATATCTATCAAACCGTTTTGAGGGTGCCTGGGTGGCTCAGTTGGTTAAGCGACTGCCTTCGGCTCAGGTCATGATCCTGGAGTCCCGGGATCGAGTCCCGCATCGGGCTCCCTGCTCAGCAGGGAGTCTGCTTCTCCCTCTGACCTTCCTCCTTCTCATGCTCTCTGTCTCTCATTCTCTCTCTCTCAAATAAATAAATAAAATCTTAAAAAAAAAACCGTTTTGAACACCCATAAAATCCACCCGAGATGTAAGAATATATACCTGGATCTCTACAAGCAGTAAAGCTACTGCTTTTTGCAAGGTAGGATGTGCGGAATCATGAATCTAGGGGGAGATTTCAAAAGATTAACAGAAGGAGAGGGCCTCCATTGGCTGGCTCCTGGAAAATGATATAACATCAGAAGGCAAAATAAGAACCCTTAGAAATCTGCTCTAGGGAGAGTGAGCCCTCCCTGAAAAGGGGCTCTGGAAATGAAAAGGTAGAATTCTAGGTAGGGCATTGTGGTCCTGGGATCTGAGGAGTCACAGAGCTACCGGGGTGCCTGAACAGGTAGAATGCCTGAGCAGACGAGCAGGGAAGCATGTTATGGTCAGTGAACCCAAGAGGGGACTCTCACCTTGGGTCGTCATAAACCACAAACCAAGCTGGTCGGTAATCGCTCTTTTCCTGAGCAGCCTGAAAAAGAATGGAACCTGAGCCTGCAACTGGCCAAAAGCTCGCAGGGGAGCAGTGGCCCAGAAAGGACATTAGAGAGGCACCTAGACATGATCTAGGAGCATTGGGTTCATGCAGGAGCCCATGGCTGCTCACGGTTTTAGTGGCACTCAGGGGCCTCTGGGACTACCTCCAAGAGAGCTACAGTGGGTACATGCTGCAGGAGATGTGGTTTTTCTCGCATACAGAAGTGGAGACTTATTGTCCCTGAGGGTTTACTAGAGGGCAGACTGCAAACTTTCTGCTCTGGGCCAGAGTTTTGGCTATGGCCATTTTTGCTTTGATCTTCCGAAGAGGCGAGGAAATCCTCCACGGAACAAAAGCCACACAGAGGACCACTTTGCACTGAGCCCTTCCCGCTGATAGGGGGTGGGGCAAATCCGCCCAGGCAGGGATACCTGAGAAACAGCGTGGCAGGCCCCTCCCCCAGAAGAAAGTCTGGAAGAACAGGTGGACGACAAGCCTATGGATTCCACGAGACTGTACAATTCTAACACCAGGGGAAAATAGTATATTGAGTCCAGGTGTTGCCTCACGACTCCTTTATTTTTCGGATAAAATTCTCCTATTTTTTTAAATTTTCTTACATTTATTTTCTTTTTCTTTTTACTTTTACATTTTTCTCATTTCAACTAGATACTTGTTATACTAACTTATATTTCATAGTCACTTTTTAGCTTGTATTTTTTCACATCTACATTTTTTAAAGATATATGCTTCATTTTTGTCCCTCTTTCACTCTCTTCAATTTTATCTTTATATATATATGCTTTACTTTCACTGTTCAGTTTTATCTTTATTTGTAAGTATTATTTTCCTTGCAATTTTGGGATGTAGCGTTTTCTAGCACACAGAACAAAAATCACTCAGGAACAAGAAGAACACACTGCTTTGACATATCATGTCCAGAAGAGACTCATTTTGAACCTAAAATCACCTCTATATTGAAAGTGAAGGAATAGAGAACAATTCACCATGCTAATGGATGTCAAGAGAATGCCGGGGTAGCAATCTTCATATCAGACAAATTAGATCTTAAACCAAAGACTGCAGTAAGAGATGTTGAGGGATGCTATATCATCCTTAAAGGGTCTATCCAACAAGAAGATCTAACAATTGTAAATATCTATGCCCCCAACATGGGAACAGTAATCTACATAAGCCAACTGTTAACCAAAATAAAGAGTCATATTGATAACAATATGTTAATTGTAGGAGACCTCAATACTCCACTCTCAGCAATGGACAGATCATCTAAGCAGAAAATCAACAAAGAAACAAGAGGTTTGAAGGACACATTGGACCAGATGGACTTCACAGACCTATACAGGACATTCCTTCACAGACCTATACAGGACATTCCATCTTAAAACCACAGAATACTCATTCTTCTCGAGCGCACATGGATCTTTCTCCAGAAGAGATCACATGCTGAGTCACAAATCAGGTCTCAATCGATACCAAAAGATTGGGATCATTCCCTGCATATTTTCAGACCACAATGCTTTGAAATTGGAACTCAATCACAAGAAAAGTTTTGGAAGGAACTCAAAACTTGGAGGTTAAAGAACATCCTGCTAAAGAATTTATAGGTCAACCAGGAAACTAAAGAAGAACTTAAACAATTCGTGCAAAGCAATGAAAATGAAAACAAAGCAGTTCAAAACCTATGGGATGCAGCAAAGGTGGTCCGAGGAGGGTAGTACATAGCCACCCAAACCTCTCTCAAAAAATTAGAAAAATCCCAAATGCACAAGTTTACCTTACACCTAAATGCCCTTGAGAAAGAACAAGAAATAAAGCCTGAACCAAGCAGGAAAAGAGAAATAATAAAGACTAGAACAGAAATCAATGAAATAGAAAATAGCAGAACAGTAGAGCAGATCAACAAAACTAGAAGCAAGTTCTTTGAAAGAGTTAATAAGATCAATAAACCTCTGGCCAAACTTATCCAAAAGAAAACAGAAAGGACCAACTTAATAAAATCAAGAATGAAAGGGGAGAGATCATGACTACTACCAAGGAAATAGAAACAAGTATTAGAAATTATTATCAGCAACTATATGCCAACAAATTAACCTATCTGGAAGAAATGGATGTTTTCTTGGAAACTTATAAACTACCAAGAATGAAACAGGAAAAAATAGACAATCTGAACAGACCGATAACCAGCAAGGAAATTGAAGCAGTAATCAAAAACCTCCCAAAAAAACGAGAGACCAGGGCCAGATGGCTTCCCAGGGGAATTCTACCAAATACTTAAAGAAGAAATGATGCCTATTCTACTGAAGCTGTTCCAAAAAATAGAAACAGAAGGAAAACTTCCAAACTCGTTCTTTGAGGCCAGCATCACTCTGATCCCAAAATCAGACAAAGACCCCATCAAAAAGGAGATTTACTGACCAATATCCCTGATGAACATGGATGCCAAAATTCTCACAAGATCCTAACCAATAGGATCCAACAGTACATTTAAAGGATTGTCCACCACGACCAGATGGGAATTATTCCTGGGATGCAAGGGTGGTTCAGCATTCGGAATTCAATCAATGTGATAGAAAACATTAATAAAAGAAAAGACAAGAACCGTATGATCCTCTCAGTTGATGCAGAATAAGCATTTGACAAAATACAGCATCGTTTCCTGATTAAAACTCTTCAAAATATAGGGATAGAGGTACATACTTCAATATCATAAAATCCATCTATGCCCACAGTGAATATCAATCTCAATGGGGAAAAAATGAGAGTTTTTCCTTTAAGGTCAGGAACATGACAGGGATGCCCACTCTCACCACTATTGTTTGATATAGTACTAAAAGTCTTAGCCTCAGCAATCAGACAAAATAAATAAATGTCATTTAAATTGGCAGAGAACAATCAAACTCTCTCTCTTCACAGATGACATGATAGTTTTAGTGGAAAACGCAAAAGATTGTAGCCCAAAATTGCTAAAACTTATAAAGCATCCAGCAATGTGGCAGGATAAAAAATCAACGCACAAAATTTAGTTGCTTTCCTATAAACTAAAAATGTAACTGTAGAAAGGGAAATTAGGGAATCAATTCCATTTACAATAGAACCAAAAACCATAAGATACCTTGAAATAAAGCTAACCATAAACGTAAAGCATCTATTCTCTAGAAACCAGAGAACACTTATAAAAGAAACTAAGGAAGACACAAAGATAGAAAAATATTTCATGCTCATGCATTTGAAGAATTAACATCATTAAAATCTCTATGCTGCACAGAGCCATCTATACATCCAATGCAATCCCTATCAAAATACCACTAGCATTTTTCACAGACTTGGAACAAATAATGTTAAAATTTGTATGGAACCAGAAAAGATCATGAATAGCCAGGGGAATGTTGAAAAGAAGACTAAACCTGGAGGCATCACATTGCCTGATTTCAAGCTGTATTACAAAGAAGTAATCATCAAGACAGTATGGTACTGGCACAAAAACAGACATGTAGATCAATGGCACAGATTAGAGACCCCAGAAAAGGATCCTCAACTCTATGGTCAACTTATCTTTGATAAAGCAGGAAAGAACAGCCAATGGAAAAAAGACAGTCCCTTCAATAATTGGTGCTGTTCAAACTAGACCCCCACATGCAGAAGAAGGAAACTCGACCGTTCTCTTACACCAAACATAAGATAAACTCAAAATGGATGAAAGACACCAGTGTGAGAGGAATCCATTAAAATACTAGAGGAGAACATGGGCAGTAACCCCTTCGACATCTGCCACAGTAACTACCTCTCGATCTGTAGTAGGGCTCTACTTGTCAGCGCACCTCAGAATAGTTCCCTAAATCTATCAGTCCCACCCTGGTTGCTGGAGCTCCAAGCTTCCCTAAGGGCCCCAGGACCCTAAGGTGTGGGTGTCAAGCAGCAGTGAAGGTGGCAGGAGGTTTTGGTTACTGGTCTGTGACTGGGTAGCTGTTAGGTTGTGATGCCCTGTAACCCAGAGGGGCAGAGAAGGCCAGGTGTGGGACAGAGGCAGCACCCAGTCTGTTGTCCTCCCAGACCCAGAGCTGATGTTTTACATTTGAAGGGGAAAGGCCAGGATAACGAACAGGCTCACAGTCTACCCTCCCCCTTCTTCCTTCCCTACTCTGGACTGCATCTGTCCCATGCCCTTTTATATTCCTTCCCCATTCCTGCCATCTCTTGCCTTCTGCTCAATCAATCACCTCCCAACAAAGTAACCCCCATTTTACAGATGAAGGAATGGGGATTAAAGGGGTGAGCAGCTCTGGGGTGCCAACCGTTCCAGGAGCCTGATGTTTGTAGAACCCAGGATATGATGAGCAGGGTCTGAGCAGCTAAGCACAGGAGATTCTAAGTGTTGGAATCACATAAGCGACCCACAGCCCCCTTATATTTAAGTGGCCTAGACCCCACCAGCCTCCAGACTCCTGAAAGCAGCACCCTCAAATCAGCTCAGACACCATCCATCGTAAAGAGGCAAGCCTCCCATGTCCAAAGCCCCTGAAGGTCACTTCTCATCCCAAGAAGAAGCTTCCTCATGGTTCCATCTGTTTATGCCCAGGTGTTATGAGCACACTGTCTTGACTGAGATCAGCCCAGAAGCCACAACTCTAGGCTTTTCCCCTGCAACCTCAACTGGAGCCACATGTGGGCTCCAGCTCACTGGGATCTGTGCCTTACCTGAGCTTCCAGCCCTCATCCCTGGAGCCAAGATGGACCATTTTCCAGGAGGGTCTAACCCTGGAATGTCACCTTCCAACTCCCTTCTGACCCACAGTGTCCAATTTATCACAGAATCTCGGCTCTGCCTCTTGGAAGTGGCCCTTATCCTTCATATCCAAGTAGACTCTACAGTCTCCAAGGTGCACATGTCCCCAACTCTCCCACTGTGCCTTACTCTGTGCAAACACCCAGGCACCTAAAGCACCCAGTGTGAATCCCACATGTCTCCCCCAATACCTGCAGTGTTACTTTGGTCAGAACAGAGCCCACCATCCTGCCCCTCACACTGCTCTGCCTACCGTGCTCACCCCACAGCTCCTCGCTCAGAGATAGGGAATGGTCCCATGCCTCTGGACTCTCTCCACCCTGGTTCCCTGGCTTTGTAACAGTTACTCTTCACCAGCCTGTATCACACCGGAACCTGTCATGGAGAAACACCTGCTGTCGTGGCCATAGTTTGAAGCTATAGCATCATTGTCCCATCTCAAGTTTAGCAACAATCTGCTGGGAGATCTCAGCCAGAAATTCTCTATGCAGAAATCTTTGTGTACAGACATACTGCTTCTTTTTTCCTTCCAATCAGAATGGTGCTGATGTCAACAGCTGTGCTTAGGTTGTAGAGATCAGTGTGTCTGAAAGTGTTGATGGGGACAGGCAGGTTTTGCTCAGGGTCAGCTCTGCAATATTCACAGATACTTTCTCAGAGCCATGGAGACCCCCGCCCAGCATCAGGAGAATGTGATGACTCATAAGGGGCAGTAGTGACTGCAAGCCAGGCTGCACATCACAATCAGCGAGGGGTTGTTTCTCATAAATCACTCATCCAGAAATGATCATTTTAAATTCTTTAACCTAATATTCAAATTTATACCATGCCACGACTCCTAAAGATAACCACACTTTCCCCAGCTCTTCTTCTATGTCATTGGGGGGTGGGTGCTTAGACTTAGACTTCTGTGGACACTGTGTGGGAGGCAAAAACTTCCAGGAAGACCTTCTTTTGAATGAAGAACCACTCCACCTAATGAAGCTGAGCCTGCCTCTCACTGCATTGCTTGGCCTCTTGGTTTAAGGTTTAAGGCCTCCACCTCTCCCTTCAGGATGGAGCACCTCTTGTCCATCTGGAGAATCTCAGCCAATGAGGTCCTGGGTCTCCACTACTATTTCCTCCCAGTCCCCCTCCTCATTTCCTGATGTGAGTTTTAATTCAAACTCTTCAAACCATTGGTCTGTTTCACATTCTACGGCATGGTGTCATTTTCTTTTGAGGAGAACTTTCCAAAAGATGAATAATGCACAGACAACAGGCTTCAAGGACCTCAGGCTGAAGTTAACCCAAGGTGAAAAGGGACTCAAATGCTCACTTTTCTGCAGAGTTGGAGGGTGCCCAGTCAGAGGGGTTTAGGATAGACTGTTATTCCAGTGGCTTTTTAGCCCACTGTTAAGCTGGGATGGAGGGCTCATGGCTTGAAGGCTCCCAGGTGGCCAAGGGACCAATGGACACATGGGTGTAGTGCTAAGCAGGTTTGGAGTTCTTATAGCCTGAGAGCAAGTAGCAATCCCAGTGTTTGTGTTCCCTGGGCTCTGGGGTAAAAGAAGGATCCATGTCCTAGAGCATGTGGTGAGTCTTCTGTCCAGGTGCCTGCTTGGCCAAGCATAGAGCTGAGAAGTTTGTCTCCAGGTCCAAGGGCATGAGGTGAGGCAACTCTCCAGGTAAATTCTTGGCCAAATGCAGAGCAGTGGAACAGGTTTCCTGGTCTAAAGGCACATGGTGATTACATTGTCCAGGTGAGTTCTTGGCAATGTACCGAGCTGGGTTGGTAGTCTCCAGGTCCAAGGGCACAAGGTGAGACCTCTGCACAAGTGCCTGCTTGGCACAGCATAGAGCTGGGATGTTGGTCTCCAGGTCCACGGGCATATGGTGAGCCTGTTGCCCAGGTGCATGCTTGGAATAGTGCAAATCTGCATGATCGGTCTCCAGGTCCAAGGGCAAAGTTGAGGTCAATGTCCAGGCAACTTCTTGGCCTAATGCAGAGCAGTGTAACAGGGCTCCAGGTCCAAAGGCACATAGTTACCCCATTGTCCAGGTGAATACCTGGCAATGGGCAGAAATATGTTGATAGGCTCCAGGTCCAAGGGCACATGGTGAGCCTTCTGTCCAAGTTCCTGCTTAGCCTAGTGTAGAGCTGTTTTGTTGGTCTCCAAGTCCAAGGGCACATGGTAAGCCTGCCATCCAGGTGCCTGTGTTGCCTAGCAGAGTGCTGAGATGTTGGTCTTCAGGTCCGGGGGCAGATGGTGAACCCACTGTCAAGGTGCCTGCTTGGCTTAGCACAGAATGGAATTGTTGTTCTCCAGGTCCAAGGGCACGTGGTGTTCTCTCTGTCCAGGAGCTTACTTAGCTTAGTGCAGAGCTATTTTTTTTGTGTCCTGGTCCAAGGGCCCATCTTGAGCCTGTTGCCAGGTGTCTGCTTGGCCTAGCACAGAGTTTGTTGGTCACAGGTCCAAATGCTCATGGTGGGCCTGTTGTCCAGTTACATCCCTTTCTCAATGTTGAGCTGGGATGCAGGGCTCATCATTTCTTGGCACTTGGCAAGCCTGGTGTTCTCTGGACTTACTTCCCTTGTACTGTAGTGGGCTGACCAGCTTGTGGTATGAGGGTTCCTGGTCCACCCTGTGTCTAGGTGACTACCCAGTGTCAAATGTGCTCAGAGGGTTCCCAGTCTTTGGGTTAAAGGTGGGTGTTCTGTTCTGGGGACTGAATTTCTCTATGTTCTGCTGTGTTCGAGTGTTGGTGTTCTGTGGTCTCCTGGTCAGCCAGGTGTCTGGGAGATTCGTATTTCCACTGCTGAGCTGTGGTCTGAGGTCCTGTGTTCCAAGGACTCCCACTGTATCCAGCAATGTGGTGATTCCTTCACCCAATATGTACTTGTTCCCTAAAATGCCCTCTCTGCCAGGTGTCTGGTGGCATTGTACACATTGTGCACATCTGGGTCAGCTGGATGTTCAGGGCATTCATATGTCCTGTGCTGAGCCAGTTTGGAGGGCTCCAGAGTATTAGTGTGCCCAGTGCTCCCTCAGGACATGCTCAGCTTTCATGTGTTGAGCCTGGTTGTGACCCCAGTGGTGTGGGGACCAGCTGGCTGAGAATCCACTGTTCTCTGATTCCTAGTGTCCCACTCCCACATGCCAAATGGGAGTGTGTCCCTGAGCAGCTGGGCCATCCTCACAGTGGGAAACAGACCCGGCAGTCACCCGGTGTGGTTGTGGAGACACTCAGGACCACAGAGGGACACAAAGATAGGTGAAAACATGAAGGTGGACTGCAGAGTGTTGGAGAGAGGCCCGGTGCAGGAGCAGTGGGCAGGGGGCTGACCATGAACCGGGGCAGAAAACAGGGCATAGAAGTCGAGGAATAGCAGGAAGAGCTGTGACTGATGCACCATCTCTCTCCTCAGTGCGTTCTGGGCTGTTGCTGTGCTTTTTTAACGGCCCTGGGGCATCACAATGCCTTCTTGTGATGTCACCACCATGCCCTGTCCAATCGCCAGGGTGCCATCAGGTTGGCTTCATTCGGTGGCCAATCACCATGACGTTTGGCTGGCCAATGACTGATGGCTTCACAATGACCTTCATGACATCATTGCCTAGAAACCATGTTTTAAGGAAAACAGGTGAATTTTCCTTCATGATAAAAAATTAATATTTGGGATGTATTTATAGTGAAGTTCATGGTGAGCCTGAAAGGCTCAACCAATGCAAAGCTATGTGTTTCACCCAGAGTCACCATTCACTGAAATGCTGACACTGATTTTAATGAAGACATGGGCCATTAGACCCCATGAAAAATCACACTTGTGGGGTTGGTCGGACAACATGGTAGTAGAACAGATGCTACTCTCAACTCATCCATCAGAGTTTAAATATAAGTCTAGAGAAGGGTAGAGATTGTGTTTGTACATCTTCCCACAATAAACAGAATCCTGGGAATGATGAAGCTGTGTCACAAGTCATTGCCTGATTGCCAGAATGACATTCAGCTCTCATAGAAGGGGGGCAACAAATTCCAGCCCGTCACCAGGCTCACAGTCTTCATAGCCAGTATCCAATCAGAAAGTACTGGGAGGAGGCTTTAAGTTCATTTCCTCCCTCCAATATAATTGCAAACTTATCAAGTCATTCTGAAGACCTAAGAAATGAATCAGAGATTGAGCATATACATGCTACAAGTTGACAAGTAGAAAAGCAACCACTGTTTGGAAGGGAGGAGGGGTGGAGACTTGAATCTGAGGATACAGCTGAGGGAAGGGAGTCTGCTTGAGGAAGCTACTGCAAAGTATTATGAGTAGTGGGGTGCAAAATTTCATTTTTAGAATTCTGGTAAAGAATGTATATATATAAACAGAATATTACTCAGCCATCAAAAAGGATGAAATCTTGCTATTTGCAAGGACATAGAGGGTATTATGCTAAGTGAAATAAGTCAGTGAAAGACAAATACCATATGATTTCACTCATATGTGTAATTTAAGAAAAAAATGAACATTGGGGAAGGGAAGAAAAAAATAAAATATGATGAAAACAGAGAGGGAGGCAAACCATATGAACCTCAACTGTAGGGAACAAATAGGGTTGCTGGAGGGGGGGTGGCTGGGACATAGGGTGATTGGGTGATAGACATTAAGAAGGGTACTTGATGAAATGAGCACTGGGTGTTCTATGCAACTGATGCAATCCTAAATTTAGATTCTGACATCTAAAAAAAAAAATGGAATGTGTTCAGGAACCTTCCATATTTGTTCCTCACTGACACATAGCAATCTCCCATTACTTACTTGTTGAAGGACTGAGCTGCCAGATGAAACTGTCTCCTCAAAGAGCAGATACACAGGGCCTGGAGCTCAGGGGAGTGAAGATTAAGAGCAGAGAGGTTCTCTGAAGCCAGGGGATAGATGAGCTTCCCCGTGAGGACCGTGAAGAGAAGAGCATGTGGGTTAGGACTGAACACCACTAAAGGGGCACACAGGAAAAAGCCGGGAAAGGAAGCTGAAATAGAAATCAGTGAAGAAGGGAACTGGAAGTAAATTATCACGGAAATGAAGAGCGGGGTGTCCTCAAAGAGACCAGAGTTACCTGCTGCCCCTAGACAGGCTGAATGAGGCTAATTGCAGCTGGATTGCATTTGGATTTCTTTGACTCTCAGGCAAACCCAATTCTGTTTTATATATATTCTTTCTGACTTATTTTTTTAATTGAAGCTGCATTGACAGACAATATCATGTTAGGTTCAGGTGGACATTATAGTGATTGGACAAGTTTTTACCTTATCCTACACGCACCACAAATGTAGCTTTAATCTGTCATTCTAGACTCTGTTACAATACCATTGACCACATTCCCTATGCTGTGCCTTTCATCCCCGTGAGGTATTCATCCCATTAGGGGAAGCCTGTGTCTCTCACCCCCCTTCACCCATTTCTCCCATGCCCCCCCACTTCCCCTCTGGCAACCATCAGTTTGTTCTCTGTATTTATAGGCCTGATTCTGTTTTTTGTTTGGTGGTTTATTCATTTGTTTTGCTTGGCAGATTCCACATAGGAATGAAATCCTATGGTATTTGTCTTTCTCTCTCTGACCTATTTCACTTGTTTATGCCCTCTGGGTCCATCCATGTAGTTCCAAATTGCAAGATCTCATCCTTTTTTGTTATGGTTGAGTAAATTTCAATTGTGTGTATATATCACCTCTTCTTTATCCATTCATCTGATTTTTTTGCAGATAGTAAGGTTTTTTTTTTTTAATTTTTCAATCTTCCAAAAAAAAAAAATCACACTATACTCATATCTATGTACAGTGTGGACATTTTCAAAGGACTTACATTAGGAAACATTGTTTCTCTTCACCCCGTGACAATAGTTCATATGCCATAATAACACTCTGCTACAACAATCCGTCAGCAGTCATACAGACATCATGATTTTACATTTCGACACAAGGAGAAAATCCACGTTTTCCTAGAACTTCCTTTCCTCATAGCAGCTGCCTGTTTCCAGTCTAGCAGAGCAGGTCTCCACACATGCTTTTAGAAACATCAGCTTTTAAACTCTAACAGTGTCTATATTCAAAGTCCTATCCATTCCAGATCCAAACATAAATGAGGAAGTTGCCATTTACAGTAACAACCAATGGCTTATTAATGGGTTTGCTGAAGGTTACCAACCAAGATGTGTAAAATATTGCATTAAAGGAAAAATAAACCTGTCTTAAAGCAGACTTTATAGATCTGAAAACACACTATACATAAAAGTGTCATTTTTTTTTTTTTACAAATTAACTAATTATATTCAAATTACAGCATTTCCACAAATCTAATAAAAAGAACTGGTTTGGGAAAGTTTGAAAGGCTTTCACATCTCAGTCCCA